>NC_141614.1:23019060-23194060 GCF_047967505.1 Dipteris shenzhenensis | reverse complement strand
TCCCATGATAACGTTTCGCCCTCACGTTCTGCTTTCCTCTATGGCCCTTGAGCGTTGCCGTGTTTAGTGTTTAGCCTCTTGTCGTGATTTCTTTTTTGGCTAATAGTACTACAGTATTCTTAAGGCTTTGTTTACTGGAGAAGCAGGCCGAAGATGTTCGCCAAAGCTGGCTAAGGTTGATAGCAGCGATGATTGAGTATTTTGGCAAAGAAGAGGAGCTACCTCTTTCCATTGTTATAGCAAGTCTGCACCTGCAAGTACTTGCAACCAAGCTAAGTACTCGACACTCATTTTTGGGCTACAAAAGGCACAAGAACATCACGTCAAGCAACTTGAGGATTACCAAAAAGCGAGCAAGACAAAAAAAGCGAGCGATCAAAAACAATAAAACATTTATAAATCCCTCATTTTAGTAGCAAAAAATAATAACTTATTCAAAAGTGCATATGTTCCCTCAATGCTAGAAGGTTAAACATGCATATAACTTTAAAGCCATTAACACTAATTTCACATCATCCATGAGACAGTTTGTATGTTTAACTTCCAAGTCATTGTTTGTATCAAAGTCAAACTCTACTGCAATCAAGTTCTCTCTTTCCACTAGAGTAATTGAGATCATCTTTCCAAGGACTCCTTGCATGGATTAGTCTAGATTCCATGCATATGTAAATGCTTAGGTTTTTTAACTCTGTTCACTCTTGGAACAAAACCCATGTTTTTTTGTTACTGCAAAAATATCCTTCTCTAATTATTTTTTCTTACCTCCCACTAATTTTACCAATGCAGCAAATCGGCCACAAATTCATTTTTTGGTGCATTAAATTTTACTAAATGGTACACAAAGACATGATAATCGTCTAAAGTATGCCTTACCATTTGATTTGATATGTAACATGACCCCGTTTGGACTTGTAAATCAAAAGATACAGGGATGTGAAAATGTCCTCTTTTGGGCCAAAACAGGGAGCGCGTTTTCACATCCCTATTTTGGCCCAAAAGAGGACATTTTCACATCCCTATATTTTGGCAAGATGTCAACATTTAATTGTTTTGGCCCAAAAGATGATTTTTTAAATTCCCTACATATTTTGATTATCAAATATAAATGGCATAATGTTACATATCAAATCAAATGACAAGGCATGATTTAGATGAATATCATGTCTTTTTGCACCATCTAAAAAACTTATGTGCATCAGAATATAAAATTTGTGACACATAACCACCTTTTTGAATACTTTGTACTTCAAGCAATTATTTTATTAAAAACTTAGAGTCTTTCTTTGCTTGCTTGATTTTCCAACCACTTCAACTAATTGTCGCTCACTTTTTTGGGCTCGCTCGCTTTTTCTTGCTCGCTCTATTGACTGCCTGAACTTGAGGTGCAAGGAGATTCTCAACTACTGTGTGAACAAGTTAGTGGAAGGTGCAGAGCAAAGGCTTGGTTCCACGACATCAACAAGCATTGAAACTGTGCCAACTATTTGAAGAGGTAAAAATCCAGCATATCCCTCGAGCTCAAAATATAGTTGTTGATTTCTTGGCACATGAAGATTGTGCTTCAATCACGCATGATGCGAGTGGAAGCACCACCCCAACAAAGCTGCAAGCCACAAAGGAGGGTGATCATTTGTAAGGAATGCAAAGGTTTTGGTCATCTTGAAACTAAGTGTTGGGCATATTTGATACGAGTTTACCGACTTCGAAAGATCTTCAGAAAGGTCCTCAAGGACATTGCTCAAAAGAAGGATGCCAGACCGCACACCCCTTGAAGAAATAGCATGGCGACTACAAGAGCTGGAAGAAGCTGAAGGTGATGTGCAAGCTCTCCAACTATTGACATTTGTCATGGCATTCTTGTTTGCCTTGATGAACAACCTCATGTAGCGTCGTGTCTCTAACCCTCGCTTGTAAAGATGGCTGTGATATCATGAGGTTTGATCCTTTTAAGATTGTCTATGAGCTATTCTATGCTGAATATTCTTCTTGGGTAGTATTTCACAATACACCAGTCACACCCTACCCTGCCTATGTGTGCTTTGTGGATGTATCTTCACCTAATTTTCAGTTCAAGCTACCTCTTTCCATTGTTTGCCCATAGATAAGCCTCATTTCATCTGTCTCTTTTCCATTTTCCAAGCATGGCTGACATTCCCGTGTTTTGTGGACGGGTTGAAGAAAATCCAAATGAGTATCTTGTGGCCTTCAAGCGCCGTTGTGTTTCTCTCAACTTTCTTACTGAAGACAGATGGCTGTTGGTTCTTCCCACATTTCTAGAGGGTTTGGCTCAAGTGTGGTATGAGAAGCAGGGCAAAGATGTTCACCAAATCTAGCCAAGGTTGACAGCAGCGATGATTGAGTATTTCAGCAAAAAAGATGTATCCACCGCCTTCACCTCAAATGTATGGCCCTCCCTTAAATGCTTACCCTCAACAAGGAGTATATCCTCAACCTCCGCCTCGAAGATTTCCCCAGTCTTGCCCATGAGCCCCCCTCTTTTCTACTCCCTCGGCCCCTCCAACTAAAGAAGCCCCTCTTGCAAAAGAACCTAGATTCAATGACCTAGCCAAGGCCCTGAATGATCTTTGGCTTGAGATGGTGGGGATCAAAAATCAAGCCAACCACCACCCTCCAAGAGACCGTGCTAATGTTGTATGCTACGAGTGCCACCAGAAGGGTCATTATCGCACGGAATGTACCAATATTCTAAGGGTGAATCTTCTAAGTGAATTAGGCACTGAGGATTCTAATGTAGAGATCCTTGACCTCGGGAAAAGAAGTCATACCACCTCGGACCCCTCTCCAAACTGTGGACCGGACTGCCCTAGGAAGAAGGTGTCCTTTTCAGAGCCCTCAGATGCTGAGATGGCAGACCCACCAACAGAGAAGACTAAAAGATTTTGCAGGAGTAAGTGGTCGCCCTCGGATTTTCCCATCGGCTTAGAGCAAGAGGAGTATTCGGTCATTCAGGACCTTGCTCATCGGTCTTTGAGCATCACACTCCCTCAACTAATAGCATTAAGCCCTAAGGTGAGATGTGAGCTATAGCAAGGGCTCTCAACAAGGAGGAGCAAGAAAAAGGGAAAGGTACATGAGGTATCTTCTATCTCTGAAGAAATTGATCGGCACCCACATACAGTAGATGTCATCATAGATAATTGCCGTGTCAAAAGTGTGTGTGTTGATGGGGGAGCTGCATGTAATATCATGGTGCCCCAAATCATGAAGAAATTGAATTTGAAAAACACAAGGCGTTCCTCCACTCGAATCAAGGTAGTAGATGATCAATGACTCACCACCTTGGGAGTCATTGAGGATTTGCCCATCACTATCAATGGATTGACCACCACCGTCAATTTCTATGTAGTGGACATTGAAGATACAGGTAGGAGTTATCTAGCCATACTCGAGAGACCATGGTTGAGAAAGAGTGATGCAGTCAGCTATTGGAAGACAGGACACATGTCTTTTGGTGCTTCTAAGGAGAAGATCTCAATGCAACCAGGTGCCATGGAACCAAAAGAAGAAGAGAAGCAAGACAGTGATACTCTCTCGTCCTCGGTGTATGAATGAATGGAAGAATAAGACGGGGGGGAGGAGTTCTCAAAGGAGGAAGTTTAAATGATGGGGGTGTCTCCACTCCGCCACCTGCAGAAAAGGTAACAGCTAGTTCTCAATAGCTTGAATCTATGCTTTCCCTAGACCTCACTCCAAGTGATAAAGACGAATTCCTAGAAATGTTAAAATATTTCCCTGACCTTTTTGCAACTAGCCACTGCCACCTTTGCCATGTGACTGCCATAAAGCACAAGATAGAGCTGAATCCTGATGCGAAGCCTGTGGCTCAGAAGTATCGGAGATTAGGGCCCCTACAGACCAATGCTTTGCGCTCAGAGTTGCATAAACTTGTAGAATCTGGGCTTATTGTTCCGGTTCACAATACTGAATGGGTTTCACCAGTGGTAGTCACCCCAAAGAAAAACAACAAGTGGCGGGTCTGCATTGACTATAAGAAACTCAATGCAGCCACCAAGAGGGACCATCATCCTCTTCCCTTTCAAGACCTCATTCTTGAGAAGGTAACTGGTCATGAGATGTATACTTTCTGTGATGGTTACTCTAGGTTTTATCAAATCAGAATTGCCAAAGAAGATGTGCTTAAAACCACATTTGCCACACCTTGGGGGACATTTAAATTCAAAGTAATGCCATTTCGCCTCACCAATGCTCCTACTACCTTTCAAAGATTTATGCAGAGGGTGTTTGCTCCTTATTTGGGGGATTTCTTGGAGGTGTTTTTAGATGATTTATGTATATTCTCGTCACGTAAGGAGCACGTCATGAAGGTTAGGTTGGCCTTCCAAAGGGTCAATGATGCAAATGGCACTCAAGGGAGGTTACTCAGACATATTGTCTCATCCGAGGGCATCAAGCCTAGAGCCATCCTTAAGCTCCCCCCACCAACAACCAAACGTTAGGTACGATCATTTGTCAATCTAGCAGGATACTATCGCCGCTTCATTGATCAATATGTTGCTTTGACACGATCCATGACTATGCTATTAAAAGATGGGGTTGATTTCTCTTGGGATGAGGATTGTGATCATGGGTTTGCACAAATCAAGAATGCTCTGGCTTCAGAACCCATTCCACACAATCCTGATTGGTCAAAGACTTTCTATATCAATCTTGGGTTTGGTGAGCACACTCTAGCGGGTATTCTTCTCCAGCAAGGGGAGGATCGATTCATGTATCCTGTTCAATTTTCTTATCAACAATTGCTCGAAACTGAACGACGCTACTTTGAGGCTGACAAGCATGCCTTGTATATGGTGTTTTGCATTGAGAAATTTAAGCATTATGTGGCTGGAAAGTCCTTGATTATAATCTCTAGCAATGGTCTTGCAAAGCAGGTTCTTCAATCACCAAATCCCATGGGCCGGTTGGCCAAATGATTGGTCGTTCTACAAGAATATGATTTTTCTTTCAAAATTGTAAAAGGGGGTTGTTCCAACTTGAAGAATGCTTTGATTGATTTAGAGGAGTACCTCGATGTAACCCTTGTAGCAGCCATAGAAGTTGGGGATCCATGGCATGGTGGTATCTATAGGTTTCTGACTGCTTTCTCCTTTCCTCCAGAAAGTACTAGCTATGAGAGAAAGAAGATCCGTAGAGATAGTAGGCACTACACCCTCTTTGATGGGGTGTTGTACCGTCAAGGCATGGATGGGGTACTAAGACGGGCCATTGATGCAAATGAAGTGCCTAAGGTATTGAAGCATTATCATGATGGATTTTGTGGAGGCCACTATGCCAGTGACTATACAGCTAAGAAGATTTTACATGCTGGATACTATTGGCCGACCTTGTTCAAGGATGTCACTTTGTATTGCAAAACCTGTGAACCATGCCAATTATTTAATAGGAAGGATTTGCGTCCTAGGCAACATCACCCAGTGATGTCCATCCATCCGTTTCAAAAGTGGGGAATAGATTTTGTCGGGCCCTTGCCCATGATTGCCCACAAGACTCAATATGTCACTAAGTGGGCTGAAGCTATCGCCCTCCCCGCTGCAAATGGTAAGGCAGTTTCAAATTTCATATTTCAACATATTTGCACAAGGTTTGGTACACCCATGGAAATAGTATCTAACCATGGGAGTCCATTCTTAAATGAAGCAGTGGAATTGCTCATGGATCGCATGGGTATTGATCATCGCACTTCTAGCATCTATTATCCAGCATCCATGGGTCAAACGGAGTGGTCCAATGGCCTCCTTTGTAAAACCATGGGAAAAATGGCCGCAGGGAATAGGAGCCACTGGGATCAGAAGGTCACTGAAGCCATGTGGGCTTACAACATCACTCATAAAACGTCTACAGGTCACACCCCTTTTGAGTTGGTGTATGGTACTGAGGCAGTTTTACCACTAGAGATAGAGATTCTGGCCTTGAGATTGGAACAAGAACAGAGGATGATAGAAGATGAACATGTAGAGGCTAGATTGGTACAACTTGAGAAGTTAGGTGAAACCCGACGCCTTGCACTACACCAAATAGAGATCCAAAAGAATCGACAAAAGGCTCGCTTGGATGCTAAGATTAACAAGGGATGGGAAAGACACTTTGCTGAGGCGGATGTTATGCTATGCCTTGATAACAGAATGGACCACCAAATGGATAAGAAGTTTCTGCCACTGTGGACCGGTCCATACAAAGTCATCAAGGAACATAGTAATGGGTTTGTACAAGTTCAGGAGCTGCATGAGCCATATGGCAAGAAGGTGATCAACAAGCGTTATCTCAAGCCCTTTTTTGTGGGTGATGGTCCCAAGCATGGAAATGCTGTGCATTCCCTACCTGGGGGGGGGAACTGTTATGGATAAATTTGACCAAAGTAAAAAAGCATAAATATCAGTGTGTGTTTGTATGTGTGGCAATAGTATAATAAAATATGGTGTGCATAGGGCCTAAGGTTGTGGTGGTAGGGCATGACCATGTGCCACCCTTCCACATAAGAGGACCCATAAGGTGTGATGTACATAATCCATGGTAGTAATATTATCAAATGTAAGGTGGCATGGCTCCTCCATGTGCCACCCCTCCACCTAGGCAGTCCCATGCTTGCATTTAGTGAGATATAGCCCAAAGTCCATGGGAGAAGCAATATAAAATAGGTGGAGATGGATATTATATTGGGTTATTCCCTCCATATAGGATAGGCCCATGTGGAAGAGGTATAGAAGGTCCAAGAGTGCAAGTTAAATAATGGGGAAAGTAGGATGAGGTGGCAAGATTCCTTGTGCCAACCCTCCTTTTGTCTTCCTAGATGTTTGAACGTATTATAAAATTGGGAAGAGACCAAGGGAGTATCATAGACTTGGGATATGGGAGTTGATATATGTGGAAAAATGTGGCCAAGCGTTATCGCACACAATTGAGAGTGCGTAACCACCTAGCCCACATGGGAGACTCTTCCACACACACCATGCATGTGGGAGGATGCATTTATTGGGAGAGACCCCCTCTCTTGGATATAAAAGGAGGGGGCTATTTCTTGATGAGACACGATCATTCTTGTAAAGCCACCTAGCTAGTACTTTGATTTCCCCCTTCCCTTCCTTTCAAATAAAGCATGGTCCTCTTTCCTTGATGTTTCCATCTTAGCATTCCTCCTCCCATCATGTACATGCTTCTTTTCCCCCTCTCCCTTTTCCCTTGTGCCATAGTCTCCCTCTTCATTCCCTCCCCTTCTAATACCTTTTTCCCTCCCGTGATAACGTTTTGCCCTCACGTTCTCCTTTCCTCGATGGCTCTTAAGCGTCACCATGCTTAGTGACTAGCCTCTTGTCCTGATTTCTTTTCCAGCTAACAATACTACGATATTCTTAAGGCTTTGTTTATTGTATTTTGAATGCGTGCTTGTGGAGATGTTGGCAGTAAGCCATGTTACAACATCATGGGCATCATTGAGTTTTTCTTGAGGGCACGCTAATTGGTGTTTGAACAGAGCTTGCTTAATAACACCACTGCATCCATCATGTTCACCCTTGCCATCGCTAGACCCAAAGAAATTCCACATCATGTCTAGACTGGTTAGGGATTTGAACCTTGAGACGAAGTAGAATCCATGTGCTATTTAAATTCAGAGGTAGCACCATCTGGCCACACCCAATATTGTTTTATATTTTTGCATGTGGATTTTACTTTTTCATCCATTCCCAATGCAGTAGAAAATCATGCTACACGAATAGGAGGGTGTCATGTTACCTATCATTTGAAATGTAGAAATGGTAATTACGTTGCACTCACCTGGACTCCTATGAGTCAGCAAGTAGATTGGCATCAGGTGCGGAAGAATCAAGCAAATGATTGTACATGACATGCAGAAGAATTGTTATCTGCTTGTTGTACTAGTGAGCACTTTATATCTCATCTTGTTCTTGAAAAGAATAATTTTCTACAAAATCTATGACAGATAAAATATTTTCACGGGAAAAATTGCCAAGGCACGTCCTGAACTGCTTATCCTGCCAGTTGGCCGTGAAATTGTAAAGCACATATGTTGGGATGGATTGAACCATGTGACCTACAAGCTCCCTTGGCTGGGTGCTCTTATATGATAGTAGCCATCTCTTTTTATTGGATCCTTTAACATTGAAATTTTCAAATCTCCTCCATTTTAGAGCAACGTGGTTGTCTTCCCTCATTTCATTTGGATAGACATTGAATTTCTTATTCTTGAGCTTCAAATTGCAATGCTTGCATGTGCCGCAAATGCATTCAATCCTATGCCATTCACGGTCTCCATTTGGACAAACCACTGGCTCCCACAGAGACCTCAGGCTACAAAACCTGCCCTCCCTTGCAACACATGATGAGGATCTAGGTGGCCTACAGACTGTGCATTCATTGGGGAGGCATGGGCATCGATCCACATGTAGTAATGCTCCAACATGACTAGATCTCAAGTCATTCATAGCTTGTCGGGCCAGGTCAAAGTCTATGTGTGTTTTGCAACAACAAACATTCCTATCTTTGAGTTTCCTAACGTACTAGGGCTTACAATGATCAAAGCTCCTCTGTCCAATTGAAATTTCCGGATTTTGGTCCACAAACTTGAGATACAACTCTGTCTGCTGACCCAACACGCGGGAACAATGGAACAATGAGCCCTCTTTTTACTACTACTAAAAGAATACAAAAGATAGTCTAATTAAAGTATATAATGAAGCAAAACAATTTTCAACCACCACGCTCATTTAGGACAATCAAATTTCACTCACCGAGCTAGTTTAGGACACATTTAGGACAGTCACAATTTCAACCACCGGGATGGTTTAGGACGTTGTCACGGTTTCAACCACTGGGATGGTTTAGCCTAACGGTCTCAACTTCACATATTAGAAAATAACAAGTATATTGCTTTTCATTTCTCAATTTCACAATTAGAAAATAAAAATATATTGCTTTTTATTTTTGAATTCCACAATTTAACAATGGTACATGACTCGAATAGCACAAAATTAAATTTAACGAATTTAAGTACTAAGAAACACAATGATTTCAACCCCTGGGCTGGTCAATAACTAATGTCTATTCAACCATGCTGGTTCAAGACAATGACATAACTAGTGATTGAGCTGAAGAAGCCATTGTTGCATGATGTGCCAACCACTGAGGTGGTTTAGTAAAATAACAATATATTGCAAAATATAGTGCTATCAATTTTTGCTCAACCATGCCACCAGGCTGGACAACAACTAATGTCTGTTCAACCACGCTAGTTTTGAACAATCACATCACTAGCTATTGAGCTAAACCAGCCTATGGTTGCATCATGTTCCAACCACTGGGCTGGTTTAGGACAATCACATTTAGTCCAAGCCTAGTTTAAGAAAAGAAACAAGTAAACTATCCCAAAGCTTAATCACAAACAACCACCGGGCTAGTTTAGGCACCATTAACCTCCGTTGTATCTAGCATGCGTTTGATGTGCTCCTCAAACACCTTTTGTCCCATCCGCTTCTTACAAATGTCCTTTCTATTTGGAGAAAATCTCGTATTTTCATGCCGGAACGTCGTCACTATAGCAATGAGTTCTGCACTTAGGCCGTCTCTCCTTTTCTTGCATTCTGTTGAAGCCTATAGACTTCTCAGATTGAGATGATCGTGCATTGCTTCTGCTTTACATTCAATCCATGGAGCCACGTTGGTCCTTTTGATTTACAACATCTTTGACATTATGCGCCCAATCCGTTTCTCCTTTGTTTCAAGGGACACCAGCATAGCTAACATTACCCTCTTTGTAGCTAGTTGATCTAAGAGCTCTGCACCCCTTTTACTTTTTAAAGGCCATTTCTCAGGTTAGAGAGCATAGCCTCTTGGGCGTGCATCTCCCGAGGTGTTGGAAGGGTTGTTACTCTACAAACTTTAAGGTGCAGGTTAAAGCTTGTGAAGACTCGAGACTGGTAATCACTTGAATGGCATGATGTTGCTGCCTCGAATGCTCCCACCAATTGTGACACCACAGCTCGTGTTCTTTGCTCTGATGGCAATGATTGAATGCGTGCATCTGCAACTGCTTCTTGTTGCTACTCTCAAAGGAGTCTTCTTTTTTTGTGTTGTTTCTCCCTTCCCAGATGTTGCAAAAGTGTCTTCCATTGCCGATTCGATACCGTACTAGTGCTTTCCTCCACCTGAACTCTGTTCCTTGTGCCTTGACCTAGCTTTTCGGCTTTCCTCTCATCACCTCTATCTACTTCATGGAAAGCTGCATGTTTCCATTGATGCCATGGCCACGATCAGTCCAGAATACACCCAAAGAAGCTAGTTGGTGAGGCAAGCAAGGTCACATCGAGGTGCGTGTAGGTTGCAGGGCATTGGGGCGAGGATAGGTTGCAGGTACTTAATCTTCCAAGATTTGATGGGCAGGAGGTGTGAAAATTCAAAATTCGTGGAAGTCGCAAAATTTCAGCTTTCGATTTTTCCCCCTCCGACAATACACGTCAGTAGAATTGGATATCCCAAACAAGTGCAATGTGGCCTAAAATGCTTCAAAACACAAATAGGCCAAAGGGCATACTATCAGGTTTGATGTTGTGTATTATTAAATGCAATGACCTTTGGCATGCTTATGAACCATATAGCAAGCAAGTGCATGGAAAAAGAAACAATTCAAAATTGTAAATAGTGTTGGATTTATTAAAATATTTTTGCACATGCACAAATTGCACTTTTCCAACTTCTTCCATTTTAGGGTGAATTTAGATACCAGTACCAACAACTATCAATGTTTTAAGACCATCATGCACTAGTCCCAATAGTTTGGATTCCAAATTTTCAATCCTTTTTGGTTTTCAACAAATCAAAAGAAAGTTCTGGAGTGTGCCCTCAAATGGGTATGCATGACTTTAGCACAACATTGGAGGCCCATTAACCCATGCATAATGATCTCATTTAGGTGTGTCCTTCGGTTGAGGAGAAGCTCACATAGTGTACTATGACAACAAAAAATGATATTTTGTTTTGAAACCTGTGGGACGATTTGTGGGGCCCGTAAGGTGACAAAAGCTAGCCATGGAGACAAAGAACCAAGAAGTGTGATGGAGAAGTTGGTGGCGGGAGACGGCTCTTGTTGTTTCTCCCTTCCCAGATGTTGCAAAAGTGTCTTCGATTGCCAATTCGATACCGTACCAGTGCTTTCCTCCACTTGCACTCTGTTCCTTGTGCCTTGACCTAGCTTTTCGGCTTTCCTCTCATCACCTCTGTCTACTTCATGGGAAGTTGCATGTTGCTATGGACGCCATGGCCATGATCAGTCCAGAATACACCCAAAGAAGCTAGTTGGAGAGCACATCGAGGTGCGTGCAGGTTGTAGGGCATTTGCAGGGCAGGGACACGTTGCAGGTACTTAATCTTCCAAGATTTGATGGGCAAGAGGTGTGAAAATTCAAAATTCATGGAAGTCGCAAAATTTCAGCTTTCGATTTTTCCCCCTCCGACAATACACGTCAGTAGAATTGGATATCCCAAACAAGTGCAATGTGGCCTAAAATGCTTCAAAACACAAATAGGCCAAAGGGCATACTATCAGGTTTGATGTTGTGTATTATTAAATGCAATGACCTTTGGCATGCTTATGAACCATATAGCAAGAAAGTGCATGGAAAAATCTGAAGCAATTCAAAATTGTAAATAGTGTTGGATTTATTAAAATATTTTTGCACATGCACAAATTGCACTTTTCCAACTTCTTCCATTTTAGGGTGAATTTAGATACCAATACCAACAACTATCAATGTTTTAAGACCATCATGCACTAGTCCCAATAGTTTGGATTCCAAATTTTCAATCCTTTTTAGTTTTCAACAAATCAAAAGAAAGTTCTAGAGTGTGCTGTCAAATGGGTATGCATGACTTTAGCACAACATTGGAGGCCCATTAACCCATGCATAATGATCTCATTTAGGTGTGTCCTTCGGTTGAGGAGAAGCTCACATAGTGTACTATGACAACAAAAAATTATACTTTGTTTTGAAACTTGTGGGATGATTTGTGGCGCCTGTAAGGTGACAAAAACTAGCCATGGAGACAAAGAACCAAGAAGTGTGATGGAGAAGTTGGTGGCGGGAGACGGCTCTTTGTGGCTACTCTCATTGCGGCTTGTCAATCTTTTGATGTCGACTACTTTATTTCATGTAATCATTTATGTGGGTTTGACACTAATTAGAATAATTAGTGAAAATGATTACAAATGTGATTATGAGTGGAGTGCATCATTTTAAATACCACGGGTGTGAATTATAAATACCTTGATATAGGGATAGAATGGTTTGGGAGATATA
Source organism: Dipteris shenzhenensis (assembly GCF_047967505.1). NCBI lineage: Eukaryota > Viridiplantae > Streptophyta > Polypodiopsida > Gleicheniales > Dipteridaceae > Dipteris > Dipteris shenzhenensis. Next base: position 23,181,713 of record NC_141614.1, on the reverse strand, counting down.
TTATTTGCTTTGTAATTGGGAAAATAGAAATGAGTCATGTATTTTGAGTGGGCCAAATGACTGCATGGCCTCCATAATGTACTAAAATAATATGGAGATCACATGCCAGGCACATGGAGGGCATGTGGAGGAGTGTGGAAGAGTGGAAAGTCAAGAGGAATCCTTCTAGAATTCCAAGGTGGTATATGGAGGATGTTGACATGTGGAAAAGAGAGGGTCCCTATGGGCTCCAAGGGGAAAGACTCTTGACTTTCTCAATTTTTAAAGAGTCATGAGGATCTATGATGGGACACTTGTCAAAATGTGCCCAAAAGGACATTTGATGGTGACCCATGTCCTTATGTCACTAGGGGGTGAAGGAATCTACTGGCTAAAAATGTAACAAGGTGAAGGAGGGTGAGAATTGCTCTATAAAAGAGACCTCTCTCCTCCCTCTCCACCATCGGGTTCTTCTCTTTGTAGTTATGCCATCACTTGTATCTAGCTTTGCCTATCTTTTCCCTTCTCCCTAGAGCATTAGGCTCTCACTTTATACCCCTTTTCTTGCATTTGATGTTTGGAATAAAGTTCATGCTTCATTTTCCTCATCCTTCTTCCATCTCCTCTCTCCTCGCTCTAAAGCTTAGTTTCTAGATCTATTTTAAGGGTATTCTCTACTTCTCTGGGCGACCTCAATTTTCCATGTATCTGGGAAGCTACTTCTCTACTAAAGGAGATCATTGCCCTTTCCATAACTGCGGTTGGGTATGGACAGTTTTGACAGTCTTCCGTAAAATGGTCATAATTTTCTACTCTGAGCTCTGTTTTGAATGAAACTTAGATCAAAATCTTTGTCTCCTCAAGATATATCTACTGATGTATTCAGACATTTTTTCCATTTCGTAGAATAAAATTTATTGTTATCTGAGTGGTTGGGTCTGTTGTTTGGAGCATTTTTGAGAACCTTTTGTAAAACTATTATAACTTTTTGTTCCAAGCTCCGTTTTGTGAATGAAACTGATATCAGAATCTTTGTCTTTTTGAGATCTATGTTTCATCCCAACTATCCCATTCAGCCAAATCAACCCTATCAATTCACGCCTTTCACATAAGTTCACATTGTGTTGAGTCAAAAGATGTTCTTCCAACAACAGCTCGCCCTTACTTTTGGGGCTGCCTGATTAGCTCAAATCAATGCTTCCCCTCAACCTTTCTTATTTCCAATGCTAGAGTACAACCTCACCTTTCATGTCTATATCTTTGTTCTGATCTGAGAAGATAGAGAGTGAGTGTCTCTTTAAGCTTCATCTAATGCCCAAATCTGTTCTCTCTTCTTCAATTTGTGGGTTGAGATGTGACCAAAACCAAACCCCCAGTTTTACGTCACATCTTTTGGTGGAAACACTGGATAGGTTTTGCCTAGAAACCTTCTATCCTAACCACATGGTCCCATTAGATTGAAGGAAAGAAAGTCATCTTTGGAAAAGTTTTTTGTTTCTACTCATATTTTGGTGCAAAAATGTTCAACATCCCAGTGCTCCGTGGATCAGAGGAAGAAGATCTAGGGAGTTATCTCCGAGAGTTCAATCGAGCATGTCGCTTGACAGGTTGGAGCGAGCTGAAATACTTCCAGATTTCTTGGAGGGCATGGCCTTAACTTAGCGTGAGGCTTTGCCAAAAGAGACCAAGAGTGATTGGGAAAGGTTGAAGAAAGCAATGAAGGAGAGATGTGGGATGATGGAGTTGCCAAATGCCTTACTATTGTAGGTTGGACTAGATTTCCCAAAAGGAAGGAGAGTCAGTTTTGACCTTATCAGTGATGTATGAGGCGTTGTTCATAACGTATCAATAGGCTTCTTTACATGTTGTTGCTTCTTCTTCTTCTACCATGGGGGACTCTAAAAATTCTTTGGTAATGGAGCACCTTAAGAAGGGCAAGTTTGTGATGGCTTTGGAGCCTCTTCTTCATTCAAAAGTAATGTGTAAAGATACAACGACATACATGGAGGCACTTCGTATTGCAACCAAGAAGGAAGCTTCTTTACAAATTGAATCCTTATTTATATCTACTCCAACATCATCGACTTTGGCTTCCCAGGCGAAGGTGATGGAAACTCCTCAGGTACAAAAGTCCTCAAAGTTAAATCATAATATTTCTCAATTGATGATTGAGTTTGCCGATTTGAAATTACATTTGGTAAATGCATGACTGCCTAGAGGTCATAAGAGTGAAGAGACTCCTCGAGATATAATTGGGATTACTTGCTATAATTGCCATGAAAGGGGACACTATCGCAATGAGTGTCCTGGGTTGAAGCAAAGAGAAGAAAAGACATTAACACTGATGGAAGAAATTCCCTTACGAGGAAAAGAGGAAAGTCTCATGATGGAAGAAACAAAACAAGCGAAGGCAAAGGATTTAGAACTTCAAGTCTGGAATCTTGCAGTGAAACATAGTGAAATTGTGGCTTCTACTCCTCAAAGGAAAGCAAGATCTTTGAAAATGGAAGAGAGCATAGAGCAACCAACAGTTGTTAAGGTCATCCCAACAAAAGATGAATCCTCAAGCAGGTTTGGATCCTCCACTCTTGAACTTCTCAAAGAAATTCCAAACTAGGGGGAGTGAAAGATTCATTCATTTCCATCCTTGGATAAGGATACCTCTACCTCTGTTCTATTGGGTGATGTTTCTCCTCCTACAAAAAATGATGAGTCTTTTAAAGGAGTTCTTGGATTGTTTGTTGAAGACTCATGTGGTGACTAAGAAATCTTGATTGTTGACACATATGAATGTGAAGCAAAAGGTGAATATGAAAATCTTGAAAATGTTCCTTTATCATTCACAACTAGTGCATCAACTCATATGGATAATGAGAGTGATATCTTTGATCCTTTTCTTGATGAGTTTCATGCTTGTTCATTGAAGATCCATGTGAAGATCTTGACATTGTTGCATTTGAAACATGTGACTATGAAAGTGTTGACCTTTTAGATACTGACTGTCTTGAGAGCAAGCAATCCATATTTGCTATTGATCAAGAGAGCCACACAGTTCCAAAGGATGACATTTATGCTAGTGATCCTAAGGATATTGAGGCTCCTGCAATGTTGACACTTGCAAATGATGCTGACTTGGAATCTAAGATGATGATAGAAAATGACAAAGAATGCTACGATGATGCCTTATTGGAAGAGAACATAGAAATATGTGATGCTGATGTAGGGGTCCTTAAGTACTTGGAATTTGAAGATGCTTGCATTATGTCTTCTCCTTTTCCTAATCACCAGCTACATTGTGAAGTTGTCAATAAGGAGGTAAATCTCACACACTGTTCAAGTGAAGTTTGGATGGTATCCAAGTATACTAATCCATTGTTGTGTGCATATAGACAATGGTTACTAGATTCTACTCACTTGGATGTGGAGATAGATGCTTATCTTCAATATATAAAGAGCATTTATAGTTTTGCACATGATACATCTTCACCTAATGTATTTGATCGAGGACCTTTGATCAAGGACCTTCTTATATTTCTCCAGCAATATCTTGTACCTCTGATCAAGGAAATCCTTCTCTTTATCCAATGGTACACTATGTATTTGATCAAGGCAAGGATACACCAGGATGCACCCGTGAGTATTAGCATATGTTCTTTTATGATCAACCACCTTGTTGGCTAGTAGACCTCCAAGACAAGCTTGAGATTCTGCTGGGGGGGGAAAGATGTGACAACAAAAAATAATATTTTGTTTTGAAACCTGTGGGAGGATTTTTGGGGCTTGCAAGGTGACAAAAGCAAGCCACAGAGACAAAGAACCAAGAAGCGTGATGGAGAAGTTGGTGGCAGGAGATAGCTTTTTGCAGCTACTCTCATTGCGGCTTGTGAATCTTTTGATGTCGACTACTTTATTTCATGTAATCATTAATGTGGGTTTGACACTAATGAGAATAATTAGTGAAAATGATTGCAAATGTCATTATGAGTGGAGTGCATCATTGTAAATACCATGGATATGAATTATAAATACCTTGGTATAGGGATAGAATGGTTTGGGAGATATATTATTTACTTTGTAATTGGGAAAATAGAAATGAGTCATGTATTTTAAGTGGGCCAGATGACTGCATGGCCTCCATAATGTACTAAAATAATATGGAGATCACATGGCAAGCACATGGAGGGCATGTGGAGGAGTGTGGAAGAGTGTAAAGTGAAGAGGAATCCTTCCAGAATTCCAAGGTGGTATATGGAGGATGTTGATATATGGAAAAGAGAGAGTCCCTATGGGCTCCAAGGGGAAAGACTCTTGACTTTCTCAAATTTTAAAGAGTCATGAGGATCTTGTGATGGGACACTTATCAAAATGTGCCCAAAAGGACATTTGATGGTGACCCATGTCCTTATGTCACCAGGGGGTGAAGGAATCTACTGGTTGAAATGTAACAAGGTGAAGGAGGGTGAGAATTGCTCTATAAAAGAGACCTCTCTCCTCCCTCTCCACCATCAGGTTCTTCACTTTGTAGCTATGCCCCTTATCCCTAGAGCATTAGGCTCTCACTTTGTACCCCTCTTCTTGCTTTTGATGTTTTGAATAAAGTTCATGCTTCCTTTTCCTCATCCTTCTTCCATCTCCTCTCTCCTTGCTCTAAAGCTTAGTGTACCCACGTGAGTAAGTCATTTCTAGATCTGTTTTAAGGGTATTCTCTACTCCCCTAGGTGACCTCAATTTGCCATGTATTCGAGAAGCTACTTCTCTACTAAAGGAGATCGTTGCCCTTTCCATAATTGTAGTCGGTGATGGACAATTTTGACAGTCTTCTGTAAAATGGTCATAATTTTCTACTCCGAGCTCCGTTTTGAATGAAACTTATATCAAAATCTTTGTCTTTTTAAGATATATCTACTGATGTATTCATATATTTGTTCCATTTAGTAGAATAAAAGTTATTGTTTTTTGAGTGGTCAGGTCTGTTGTTTGGAGCAGTTTTGAGAACCTTTTGTAAAACCATCATAACTTTCTGTTCCAAGCTCCGTTTTGAATGAAACTGATATTAGAATCTTTGTCTTTTTGAGATCTATGTTTCATCCCAACCATCCCATTCAGCCAAATTAGCCCTATTAATTCATGCCTTTCACATCAGTTCACATTGTGTTGAGTCAAAAGATGTTCTTCCAACAATGGCTCGCCCTTACTGTTGGGGCTGACCAATTAGCTCAACTCAATGCTTCCCCTCAGCCTTTCTTATTTCCAATGCTAGAGTATAACCTCACCTTTAACGTCTATATCTTTGTTCTAATTTGAGAAGATAGAGAGTGAGTGTCTCTTTAAGCTTCATCTAATGCCCAAATCTCTTCTCTCTTCTTTGATTTGTGGGTTGAGACATGACCAAAACCAAACCCTCAGTTTTGTGTCACGGTGCTTTAGAATGATTACTTGGTTTCATGTATGTATAGAATAAAATCTTGATGTTTTTGAATAAATTGCTATATCCTATAGTCTTGAGGATGCATGATTCACATCCAAAATAGCACTTATAATGCTTTAACAATCTTGTTTCAAATCCTTATTGTATAATTTTTTGCTCTCATGTTCAATTTGGAATGTGTACTATAACTTGAAGACAAAGTTTGCCGAATTCCGTCGAGCAATGCATAAGTTATGGGTCATGCAAGATACCCATATATAGAAAAGTCCCTGAACCTCACCAAAAATGGCTACACCCAAGAAAACAATGACCCAAATCATAAGGCTATATGATCAAACAAGAAGAGTCTAGTCATATCTAGTTATGTTATCATTAATGTGTGGACTCATTGTATTTGAAATGTGATCATATTTTTGGACCAAATCAACCATAATGTAAAGGATATAATTTCTTGCACCATTAGATAGTGCACAATGCATAGTGACTATTTATAGTAAAGGCAGAGAGAATATCTTTAACATAATGGGCATAGCCACTACTATTGTTATCTTAGACATCCTATAAAGTTCCACTTCCAATCTTAGAATATCACATGGTCAAAATGCCCTCTAAATATGGACCTAAAGGCGAATTTGGATTTATGGCAAAAGTCAAAATTCAAAAAACCAACCTCATTACAAGAAGTAGTGCAAGTTCTAGAGTTGCAACATGCAATGGATAAAGAGTACATTGCTCTTCTCTACAACTAGACTTTGAGTTTGATAGATCTTCTTAGTACATAGAAAAATCCCCTAGGTTGCAAAGGGGTTACAAACTCAAGATCAACTAATATACAAAATTTAACACATACAAAGCCTCGGAGGGTGCACTACTAAGAAACCCTATGTATCACGTGAGTTCAAGAGGTATTTAAAAAACCCCTCAACTAAAATTTATCCCCCAATAAACCCACCCCTCACTACCTATGAACTAATGAATTTTTTTCTAAAGATGAGTTAAAAAACCCCTCTTGTTATTAAAATCTTGTTAAATTTTTTCCAAAATATGAATTAAAATATCCCTCCTTTTGAACCTCTTTTGAATGCACGTGGTTTACTTGTTGAGAGTTCACACTCAACATCATGTGATCATGTGTGCATAGCACCATCACGTGATCATATGTTCATAGCACTAACCTTATAGAGTGCTATAAAGGAAAGGGTTAGATCCCCTAACCCTAACCCTAAAAGGGTTTGTATATATTCTATTTTTTCAACTAAATCTAGTGTACAGTTAGTCCATTTGTGGTGTGCTCTCTAGCTATGCCCTCTCTCCTCATCTCCACTCTTCTCCTCTCCCCTCTTCATATTTTGTCATGGTATCAGAGCATGGTTCTGCCTTTCACTGAGGCACCATCCTTCTTGTGAGAGAGGCTGAGTGATTGAGAGATTGAGAGTTCTTTCACTTCCGATGAGTGATAGAATTTCCATACATTTGAAAAGTTTCCATCCATATTTCTATTCATTAAAATTCATTTCCGCTGAGATTTCCATGAATCTCTTCCATTTCTGCTCAGTTCCAATTTGAGAGCTTCTTGTGTGAGAGAGAGAGGTATACACTTAGTCTTCTTTTCCTTTGAGAGCATTCTCTCTATGAGAGAGAATAGAGAGAGTTCTAAGAAGGCTATAGTCTCTAAGGCTAGCATCTACAAGAGTGACTCGGCTGACAACTTCAATTGGTGACTTCTCCTGCACATAAGAGCTCCCATGGAAGCCATAAAGGACAGCTATAGCAAAATGACTCATCTTTAGCAAGGCCCGATTGGCTCAGCTAGGGCTGACCTGGTTCGGCAACGTAGCGCCAATGCCATCATTGACTACAGTAGCAATCTCCAGCCTCACGCTCTGACTGGCGGCTCCCTACTATGCCATACTAGTGACCTCATAGCATAGAGAATGCTCACCGTCAACTACAGGTAGGCTGAGACAACTCTCCAACTGTGGCTTGGCACACCTTCGTGTAGTGCGAAGCACCAAGCTTCTTCAAAGATGTGCCATCAACATCTACTTCAACGCACTGCTCCCACCAAACCTTCAGCGCAGTGCTAGGGAGCTCCTAAGCCTCTACACAATGAGCTTGTCCAAGGCTCTAAGGCTCTAACACCTAGCGCCTCCATATGACATAGCAGCCAAGCTATATCTCTCTACACCACTCCATCAACGTCTATGGTTGACTCCATGCTCCTGCCTCTCCAAGGATCCGCCTCTCTATCGACCTTCATACGAGCTTTGCAGACTCTCTGAGACGTAAGCTTAGCCAGTAGCTTAACTAAGGGAGGGTTGTTGTCTGTTGCTTCACGGTCGACCTCATCGTCTGGCTCCTTCACCGACCAAGCAAGATCGCTGGACTACGCAACTTGATAGAAGAACCGCCAACCAAACATGTGCTAGCAAGAGGCGAAGGTTAAAATGACCAAATACTCGGACGACTAGCAGCAGCTTCTAAAGAGAGCCTTCAAAAAACTCCCACGGGCCATCACTCAGCTGCCCTCATGAAGTTCCTGCGAGCTTCTTCACGACATCATCAATGAAAATCCACAAGCACGGAATCTTTGAGATTTTGTTAAAATCTCAAAAGATTCTGGTAGCCCTTCTATTGACATGTGGCAGATAACCCTTATCCCTTGATTGACCTCACCTTTGGTAACAAATTTGACACATGGCAGCCGCCTACCACATCATCACCTTATCTGCAATTGCCATGTCATCACCGACAACCACATCATCAGCCACATCATTTGCTAGCATCATTATTCTGCCACCTCAACAGTGCCACCTCAATTGTCCAGTCAGCGCTGACCTCTGCAAGCACACACAATGCTTCACAGTCACTTCATGTGACCACTCCTGCCACCTCAGCACAGAGCTTCACAGGCACACCTCTTGCTAGGCATAGTGCCACATCATCACTGCATGTGACTCACAGTGACACATCATCATTGAGCACATTTGCACTCCTTTTGCCCCTCCACCTAGATCAATTCATATCTCTTGATCCAAAAAGAATTTGAGGGTCCTCCAAAAATGAAAGTTGCTCGTTTTTTTGTGCTCTACACGCTCGTCACATCATGCACACATTTTGGTGCAAGTTACACTCACATTTGAGCCTTGCCGACAAAACCACTTCCTTCATGCACATTTGCCTCTACATCGATGCATCTGACCCAGCACTTAAAAAGAACAAAAGAAAAGTAATTATTTGTTGTTCTTTCATCGATCGATGGTTGGTTTCAGAGCAGACTAGATTACCATAGAGGGGATGCTTTGAATTTCCCCAAGTTGCCAATCTAAGCCATGCTCAAAATTCCCGACTAGTACCTACTCGGAGTCAGTCCATACACTCACATACGGTTTCACATCATTACATTACCTAAAACCTTACGTTCATTAGTTCAGTGAGCAGACTTCAGAGTACAAAGGCATTGCAGATTGTTTCAGTGGGCAGATAGCATTTGATTTGGCACACACATGCCACCATTGTAAAACCTATTCGGCTATCTCACGGCATCGTGCACATTTCAGCCTTGTAAAGCCTCTTGGCTATTCCCGACATCATTGTCACAAGCCTTGTAATATAGATCAGATTTTATATACTGCAGTTCTATCTTCACCGATGGTACAGAGATTTCACTTGGCATAGTCAGTGTATTTGTAGTTGATTCATACAGAGATCTTCACGACACTTTTGAGTACATTTCTTGCACCATGTCAACTAGCAACCTCAATCTGGAGGCATCTGCTAAGTTAGACAACTCCAATTATGGTACATGGAAATACCGAATGGAGACCATTCTTGTGCTTCAGGACAAATGGGAGTATGTCGATGGGTCTACACATAGACCATTGGACAATCCAGCCACCAGTAGCTCTACTCCATCTGTTGTCACAGCACCAGCAACAAGATCTAAAATGGCATCTACAGCTACACAAATAGTTTCTGCACCAGTAGCAGATCCTGCCATTGCCGGAGCTCAAGCAGGATGGGATAAGAAAGACAAGTATGCCTATCACTTGATCAAGAAGAATGTGCAAGATGTCATGCTAGAACAGCTCAACACAATCAAGACATCGAAAGAAGCATAGGATATGTTCACAGCTCTCTACGAGTCCAAGGACACATCCAGGATTCTCACCCTAAGAAACCAGATCAACCAGAGTTTTGGCAATAGAAGTGAAACCGGTCATGCTTATGTACTCCGCATAAAAGACTACAACAATCAACTTGTAGCAGCAGGAGAGACTATGGACCTCGCAGAAATGGTCAAAGTCATTCTACATGGACTAGGAGAGGGATACGATAATCTAGTCTAGAGTATTGCCATCCAACGGCAAATTCTGACACTGGAAGAACTTCAGCCAGTCCTACTTGGTGAAGAACTCAGGACTTAGGCCATTCAAGAATGTAAAGGTCATTCTAATGATTAGGCACTCACAACTTCAGACAGAAGTAGAGGCAAAGGCAAAGGCAGAGGTAGATCATACCAGAAAAGTGGTCATCATCAACAAAATCAAAGTCAGAGTTAGCATCAGCATCAGCATCATCCTCAGCAACATCAGAATCAGCAAAGAGGAAATCATTCCAACCGAGGAAGATTCCAAGGACGAGGGAATGCATGCACCAATGTGTCAAACGTCCAGTGGAACTACTATCACAAGTTTGGACACTATGAAAGAGATTGCCGCAAGAAGCAGTACGACCAAGGTGGTCAATCCAGGGAATTCCCAAGGTAGAGGAAATCATCGTGGTGGACATTCTAGTCGCAGTCATTTTGCAAATGAACATGAACACCGTATTAGATAAAGTGGGACAAAAGTTGCATTTTGGGAATTTTGAAATTGGGTCGATTTCATTAAATTTGGGTATAATAACCAAAACAAAGAATTTGTGGTAGAGGTTGAAAATCATGTATTTGGTGGTGTTAATAAACATTGTTTGTGGACAACATGTACTTTTTATTTGAGGTGTTAATAAACACCAGTTGGTGGTGTTAACAAACACCGTGCAAAGTGAACCACTAGAAACAAAGTTGTTGTTGGTGAAAGACAACTTCTAAAAATTGTCATATTAATAATATGCAAATATCCCTTGATAAGATAACAACAATTGAGAAACATCACATGAGAACACATGTTACAACGGAAGTTTGGGAGATCAGGAGGGAGAAAATCATCGCCATTTTCTATGCTCTGATACCAAGCAAACTCTCCTATGCTTTGGTACATACACTCTATGGAAGCTTAATCCTCTTGGATGTATTTATGGCTTTTAATGTCCATGAACAGAGACCAATGCATCAATATACTCCCATACCTGTGGATCCAACCTATTCTACGCCCAATACTTGTTCTAGTAGTCAACATAGGCATCTGCATCACTGAGCCCCTTTCTCTTAATTGATGGTGTCCAATACTGAATTAATAATTTCTTAAAGTTAGGACATCTTGGCACTTGATACGGAAACCCCAAGTCATATGGGGTATATAGGGCCTGATGGCCTCACCAAGACGAAGTCGCCTTGCTTAACATCCACCATTGGTCTAAACTCTTCCCTTGGTTTACCTTGTAGTGGCCCGCAATAGTGATCATTCCATTCCTTATAGCCTTGGAACTCATTAACGCAAGCATCTATATCATCCTCCTAATGAGGCGATTGTGTTCTTGGCCAAAAATCTCTGTACAGTCCTATCTCTGAGATGTTTTCCTATTTGAGCTCAATGATCATGGTTTTCAAGTAGTCTATCACTGGCCTAATGTAGGACTCATACAATTCATTCTTTCCACTTGCAAATATCTCCCAAAACTTATTGTAATCCTTTATGCTTGATATTAATTGCAAGTGATCTCTCACAAATGCAGCCATTGGCAGTATATCTAAACAACTTGTTGGCAACAATGGTCGACCCTCACTATCTTTCTTCCACAGCTCAATTTCCCTTCAGTGGTGGGCATCCGATTTGGTAATTTTGGATGCATCTTGTACTACATCATAGGTCTGTCACCTTACATGTAAAATCGAAATTATAATGGCTTTGCATGACCAACTAGCATTTCTTTCCCATCACATAGGTAGCAATCCATATAATCCTTGAAGTTAGGAACCCATGTAAGAAGAAATGGCTTGGAAGCTCTCATAGAGCCTACTGAACATTGCATCAATGTCCTCATGTGTGTGCCTTGCCATCAAGAAGACCAATTGAACTATGCCCCTTGCTACAAGAAGAGAAAGGTATGCAAACAAGTATCTATTTTTGTTCTCATACCCACAATTATCTAGTTGGAGTAGCAAGTTCTCTGGCAACTTTTGGTATGGTGGCTCAACAACAACACTTCCCTTTAAAGAGGGTGGGTTTTCTCTTGTATTTGACAGCAACAAATTCATACATGTGTCTTTAGCCCTTCCAATGGAAGTTGTCATGGCATCCGTGACAGACTTTGGGTCTCTTTGTTTAGGCACCCTATTAATGAAAGTGTACCTTCTTTTCCTTGAAGATGGATCACCCCTTTTCAACATTAGATCATTGACCACCTCATCCCTACCAGCAACGTGGTCCATGGGCACATATTGTTGCAATGGGCTTCCATCAACTAAGGTAATTTGCTTGATGGGACAGTTAACTAGGTTGAGAGAGCTAGCATCTTGCATAGAAGACCCACTTCCTGTAATTTGTTCTTTCTTTTCAATACCCACACCAATGCAATCGTTACCCAATAGGTCAAAGTTTATAGAGTCACCTAGGAAAACATACAAGATCACACCTTCCCCCATGGTCTTTGTTTTGCTCTCATCCCACAAGACAATCTTTTTCTTTCCAAGATTCACAAATGAAATTTTCATTTTCAATGAAGAAACTTGCATTGCCTCAACATAAGGTGGCTTAGGCTCACTTGGTCTGCCTTCTTGAGTTATAGGATCATCTAAAGAATCACCAACATGTTTTAGAGAGCTCTTAAACCACTTGACAACATTGCAAAGTGCCTCACCAATAAGCACTCCATCCATAGTGGGAAATGGCAAGAGCATGTTACTATTGATAGGCTTCTCCATTATCACCGATACATTTTCTGGCCCAATCTTCACACCTCTATAGTAGGCCTCGACCCTCCGGATCTATTGCACACACTACACCAATTCCAACCACTTCATTCCCGACCATCATCATGACCTTGTCCCCGCATTTGATAGCCATCCCCTGTCATTACGATTATAGGTAAATAAATTATGAACAAACCACAACCAAAGAATTTCATAAGACCAACAAAGATGTCCTTGTAGTGGGGAAGAATGGCAGCAGTGCCATTCTCAATGTGGGATTGTGAAGAATGACACCGGTGCCATTTTCCATGTGAGTGTGACTTTCCTATGGACATTGGCACTAGTGCCAATCTCCATGTGGGTTTATGGAGAATGGCACCAGTGCCATTCTCCCCAAACCCACATAGAGAAATGGCACTAATGCTAATCCCCTAGTGGGTTATTGAAGAATGGCACTGGTGCTAATATCCAGAATCCATGAATGAGTCTATACAATTTTTTTGTGAAACTATTAATTATTTCCCTAAAATTATTCTCTAAAGCATGACTTCTTTCCACCATCATCATGACCTTGTCCCCGCATCTACCCCTCCCATTGTGATTAAAAGAAATTAATTATGAACAAACCACAACCAAAGAATTTCATAAGACCAACAAAGATGTCCTTGTAGTGGGGAAGAATGGCACCACTGCCATTCTCCATGTGGGATTGTGGAGGATGGCATTGGTGCCATTTTCCATGTGAGTCCGTCTTTCCTATGGAGAATGGCACCAGTGCCATTCTCCATGTGCGATTGTGCAGAATTTCATAAGACCAACAAAGACATCCTTGCAGTTTGGGAGAATATCACCATTGCCATTCTCCATGTGGTATTGTGGAGAATGGCACCGGTGTCATTCTCCATATGAGTATGGCTTTCCTATGTACATTGGCACTAGTGCCGATCTCCATGTGTGTTTATGGAGAATGGCACCAATGCCATTCTCCCCAAACCCACATAGAGAAAAGGCAGTGATGCCATTACCTTAGTAGGTTCTGGATAATGGAATTGGTGCCAATCTCTAAGATCCATGAATGAGTCCCTAAAATTTTGGTAATTTGATAAAACTTTTTTTAAAGCATGAATGATTTCACCATCATCATGACCTTGTCACTGCATTTGATAGCCAACCCCTCATTACAATGATAGGTTGTTAATTATGAACAAACTACAATCAAATAATTCATAAGACCAACAAAGATGTCATTGTGGTGGGGGAGAATGGCACCGGTGCCATTCTCCATGTGGGATTGTGGAGAATGGCACTAGTGCCATTCTCCAAGTGAGTCTAGCACCAGTCCCATTCTCCATGTGGGATGGCAAATAATGGCACTAGTGCCATTCTACATGTGATTCTGGCTTTCCTATGGAGAATGGAATGAGTGCCATTCTCCATGTGGGATTGTGGAGAATGGCACTGGTGCCACTTTCCATGTGAGTTTTGCTTTCCTATGGGGAATGGAACCAATGCCATTCTCCATGTGGGATTGTGGAGAATGGCACTGGTGCCATTCTCCATGTGTGCGGATTTCCTATGGAGAATGGCACCAGTACCATTCTCCATGTGGGATTGTGCAGAATTTCATAAGATCAACAAAGATGTCCCTGAAGTGGGGGAGACATGTGGGATTGTGCAAAATTTCATAAGATCAACAAAGATGTCCCTGAAGTGGGGGAGAATGGCACCATTGCCATTCTCCATGTAGGATTATGGAGAATGGCACCGGTGCCATTCTCCATATGAGTCTAGGTTTCCTATGTACAATTGCACTAGTGCCGATCTCCATGTGGGTTTATGGAAATTGGCACCAATGCCATTCTCCCCAAACCCACATAGAGAAATGGCAGTGATGCCAATCCCCTCGTGGGTTTTTGGAGAATGGCACTAGTGCCAATCTCCAAAATCTATGAATGAGTCCCTAAAAATTTTGGTATTTTGGTAGAACTTTTTTCTAAAGCATGAATTGTTTCCACCATCATCATGACCTTGCATTTGTTTGTGTGTAGGTATTATTTGTTGGTAAGAATTTCATATATATATATATATATATATATGGAGAGAGAGAGTCGAGTGTGTGTGAGAGAGAGAGACAGGGCCACCCCTCCTTTAATGTAAGTTTCTCTTTAATCTTCTACATAATCATATTTTTACATTGCATGTGATATTTCATTAATTACTTGCATAGTTTGGATACTCTAATTTCTCTGAGATATACATTGTGAGAATGAGGATGAGGGTTTTGATCAAGAATTTTGGAACGGTTAAGTTTTACTGTGACATGGATATCAATATCATTGACATGGTGAGCTAGTGTAATCATGGTCAAGAACCTAATATACCTTTAGTGGGTTGTTTTATGATCAAATCATCAATATGTAAAATCATCATTTATTTCTTGGGCCCCTTTGAATGAAGATTCATGTTTACATCTTATGCACTCTATATCAAGATGATTCTTGATAGATGTTTACATATTATGCACTCTATATCAAGATGATTCTTCCAAAGGAGTAATAGATCCATTGGTATGATGCTCAAGGGGCCTATTTCAAGTCATACAATGTTTTTGAGACTATGCACACTTTCCCCGTTTGGTCACCCTACATTATAAATCTAGGTGGCTTCTCTCAATAAATGTCCTTGATATCTCCATTTAAAAATTCTCATTTCATGTCCATCTAGAAGATGTACCACTTTGAATAAGCTTCCATTGCAATTATCATTGGTAGTGCCTTCATTTGAGCTATGGGAGCAAGTGTCTCACTATATTTGAAAACTTCCATCAATGCAAACCCCTTGGTCACAAGGGGGAAGTCAATGGATGGCTACAATGGTTAAACCTTGATCCTTTGTTCAGTTGAACCTTGATACTTTGTTGAGTCGAACCTTGACACTTTGTTATGTTTGAATACCCTAAGATTGACTTCAGCTAGATTTTAGAGATAGCAAGGTTGTACCAAGCACAAGAGAAGGAAGTCCATTAGAGGCTCTCCCACTCAGGTTTTATAGATAGCAAGGTTGTACCAACCACAAGAGAATGAATTCCATTAGAGGGGATCCTCCTATCCACTCCACTCACTAGCACCTATGCTTTGTGCATGAGGGGATTTTAAGTACAAGGGGCGTGTAAGAAGCATTCTCAATTGAAATACTCATTGAATGCTGAATTAGCTACTCATGGAGTGCATGAATCTTATCATGTCAAGATGGTGAATGCCACCAATGGGTGAAGTTGAACAAGAGTATAGAGGGTTCAGTGGCCTATTAAGGTGCACGTAGCCATCATAGCAAAATTTTGTTTTGGGCTACATGCAATTAAGGCAAGGAAGGCATAGTTTATTTGAATATTTTTTACTTGGCATCTATCCATAGGTACTTTTCCACAATTAAAAGGATAGTTTATGCCTTGGAGAGCTCTGAGTAGTCCGTTCCATTAAGTTGGTGGAGGTAGAGATCCAATACCTATGAGGATCAACATTTAGACGAGCAACAACAAGCCAAAAAAATTCCTAGAAAGACAACTAGAAGAGTATTACCAAGAGAGGAGTAGTTTCTAGGAGGTGTCCAAATGTTCTCGATGACTAGATGAGAAAGGGTAAAGA
Source organism: Dipteris shenzhenensis (assembly GCF_047967505.1). Taxonomy (NCBI): domain Eukaryota; kingdom Viridiplantae; phylum Streptophyta; class Polypodiopsida; order Gleicheniales; family Dipteridaceae; genus Dipteris; species Dipteris shenzhenensis. Next base: position 23,165,590 of record NC_141614.1, on the reverse strand, counting down.
AGTGGTAATCAATTTGGATGATTATTGTAATCCACCTCTTAAGAGGCAAAGTCAAAGATTTTTCAAGATGAGGGTCCAAGTATTACTCTTCAACATAGCTTGAAGAATAATATTTTGAATTTTCCTTTAGTGGCCACTACGATTGCTCATAATCCCAAGCCTAGGCCCCCTATTAGTTTAGGAAATGTTTTATGAAAACAAAACTAAAGCAAAAAAAAAAAGCAATGATAAAAAAAAAGAACCCTAAGAAAATCAAAAGACCTTACCTCCTCCTCTCCCCCCAAGGTCAAAATCTGCACGGCCTGCTCCCTTCAACAAATCAACATCTCGATTTTGTCATCCACGTTCCCCTTCAATGAATTAAAATTGGCTCCTGAATTCATCATCCACGCTCACGACATCGTCATTATGCTCTCAAAATTTTACATCCTGAATTTCGAGAGCATTGAAGTTGCACCAAGTGTGTGTGAGCTAATTCTTTGTGTGATATCTAAATGTAGCTAAACTACAACAAGTGGGTATTGCTGAATGCTAGCTACTCTATACGAGTACTCAACTAGTTGAGATTTGTTTAACTGGTTTCTGCTTGCCAGCAGCTACAGCCTCCCAAAAGAAAAGAGAAATGTGGTAGCCAAAGATGAAAGACAATGAAGTAATGAGAAGATTGTTGATAGTTGCTCCTCCATCGACCCGCAGAAAGAACTCCCCCTTTCCAGCTTCTGTTTCTGCATCTGAATGGACAAGCCTTTGGTTTTGCGATGAAGAAAAAAGAGCAACAACAGGCAAGGATAGCTTGTAAAAGGTGTTTGCTTGAGCGGTTTTGGAGGCCGATTAGCGGGTTTGACAAATATTTTGATCATCTTGTTCTTCTTCTTCTTCTTCTTCATCGTCGTCTCCACGTTCGTCTCTTTCATCTTTTGCTGTTTGTTGTTGATAAGCTAGCCAGAGTTTGCTTGCTTATATGAATATATCATTACAGAGCTATCTTTGAATCACAGCTCCAGTTTGTTTCCCCGCTGGATTTGTAGCTGTCTCCCATTGCCCTTGCCACGTCTAAGCTCCCCTGCTTCCTTACCATCACTCATACAGCTTACCTTTCCACCCCCACAGCTCCTCCATAGCTCTATGTTCTAATCTCCTCCCAGCTATGGAACCTCACCCCTTCTCTCTTGCGTCTCCATCTCTGCCCTTGGGCTTCGTATTCCCCACGCTGCCTCTGTTGCCTCTCGCACCTTTGTCCATTCCTATGCAGCACTTCCTTGGCCTAAAAACACATTATCTCCAAAACTGCTGTCACAATATGCCCCTGTTAGTGAACCTGGTTATCCCTACACACAGCTCGCTCCATCATCCCTCCACCAAGGAGCAAATAGCCTATTGAATGCTGGCACAAAAATGGCAATGGAACCCTCCAGCGCATAATTCGTGGGAGCTTTCAGACCCAGTTTGAACGATATTATCGTCACCAGGTCGTGATTTGAGTAGGATGAAGCACCCTGTTTTGTAGGTGCTCTTTCCCTGCCCTTTCTCCCTAGGGTTGAGCAGGATGAAGCACCCTGTTCCGTAGGTGCTCTTTCCCTGCCCTTTCTTGCACCCTTGGCCGAGCTCCCAAAATTCATTATCGTCATTATGCAGCCTACTCTCGAAATTCATCATCGTCATTCTCCTCTCAAAATTTGCATCCACAATCTGGAATCGATATGTGCTGCTTGTCATGTCAAATCTTCACGAGATTTGAGAAGCTGCTAGTTCTGTGCAATCCACAAGCAGTTTAGAAACTGAAGGAAGGTGATAACGATCCATTTGGCAAGAGGTGAATCGATACGTAGGTTTGGCATCTTGGGATTTCGCTTTCTTGACTCTCATCCTACGAATTGGTTTCATCAAATTCCTCCTCCTATGCTCTCTTCTCTCCTACGATGCTCTCCTCTCCCTCCTACGCTCCCTTCTCCCTACTATGCTCTCTTCTCTCCTAAAGCTACTCTTTGCTACAACTACTCTCTCTCTCTCTCTCTCTCTCTCTCTCTCTCTCTCTCTCTCGTGCAACTCTCATGCCACTCATGCTCTCTCTCACACCTCTCTCTCTCTCTCTCTCTTGCCCTCTCTCGCTCTCTCTAGCTCTCTCAACTTCAAATTGAAATTGTATTGCAAATGCAAATTTCAATTCAAAATTGAAATGTTCCATTTTAACATTATAATTTTTTGAACTTAAATTTTTAAATTTGAAGAAAGTTTTGAATTCTAAATTCAAAATTTTCGCCTAATTTTGCATTTTTTTCACAAGGCAAGTTGAAGTTTGGAGAATGGAACTTGGTGCCATTCTCCACAACATCATATGAATATTTGAAGAATGGCACCAATGCCATTCATCACATGGAGAATTTCTCCTCAATTGACCATCTAGCTTGACTTTAAAACCTTATGACCTAAGATTTTTAGACCTTTTTAGACCTTAGGGCCATAACAATTCGACCATATGCCATTATAGTTTTGACCATTTGCCACCATGGCTCAATCCTTTGACCTCATGCAAATGATTTCCACCATATGTAAAAGATTTGGCCATAAAACTCTTTGTAGATTATCACCATATGGATAAGGTTTTGACCAAGAGAGAGAGACAGAGAGAGAGAGAGAGGTGGACAATGGTACCAGTGCCATTCTATAACCATCATCTGTGACAATTTGACATGCATGGAATAATTTGAATTCTATATGAGTTGAACTTTGGAGAATGGCACTGGTGCCATTCTCCACAACATCATATGAATCTTTGAGGAATGGCGCCAGTGCCATTCATACATAGAGAATGGAGAATGGCACTGGTGCCACACTCCTCAATCCTTGTGATTAATGGCATAGGTGCCAATATCAATATTTTACTCATATGGTGTGGTGGACAATGGCATTGGTGCCATTCTCTAACCATCATCTATGATAACATTGACATCTAGGGAATGGGACCTGAACCATTGTGTGTAATCCATGAGATTAATCAATATATGGCTAAAGTTTTGACCATCTAGCTTGATGTTTAGACATTATGTCCTAATATTTTAAAACCTTTTTAGACCTTAGAGCCATAATACTTGGACCATATGGCATTATATTTTTGACCATTTACCACCATGGCTTAATCCTCTAGCCTCATGCAATTGATTTCCACCATAACCAAAAGATTTGGCCATAAAACTCTTCATAGGTTATCACTATCTGGATAAGGTTTTGACCAATTGAGAGAGAGAGAGAAAGAGAGAGAGAGAGAGAACATTATATGAATATTTTGAGAATGGCACCAATGCCATTCATCAAATGGAGAATAGAGAATGGAACTAGTGCCATTCTCCTCAATTCACGTGTGTCATTCTCCTTAATCCAATGCCATTCATCTCATGGATAATGGAGAATGGCACTAGTGTCATTCTCCTCAATCCAATGCCAATCAGCACATGGAGAATCGAGAATGGCACTGGTGTCATTCTCCTCAATCCATGTGTGTCATTCTCCTCAAACCATGTGTGCCATTCTCCTCAATGCAATACCATTCATCACATGGAGGTTGGAGAATGGAGAATGGGACTTGTGACATTCTCCTCAATCCTTGTGATTAATGGCATAGGTGCCACTCTGAATATAATCATATGGCACCAGTGCCACTCTCTAACCATCATCTGTGATAATTTGACATACATGCAATAATTTGAATTCTATATGAGTTGAAGTTTAAAGAATGGCACTGGTGCCATTCTCCACAACATCATATGCATAGCTGAAGAATGGCACTAGTGCCATTCATACATAAAGAATGGAGAATGGTATTGGTGCCATTCTACTCAATCCTTATGATTAATGGCACATGTGTCAGTCTTAATATTATAATCATATGGTGTGGTGGACTATGGCACCAGTGTCATTCTCTAACCATCATTTTTGACAACATTGACATCTAGGGAATTAGACCTGGACCATTGTGTCAATCCATGAGATTAATCACTATATGGTTAAAATATTGACCATCTAGCCTAATTTTTGGATAGTATGACCTAAGATTTTTAGACCTTTTCAGACCTTAGGGCAATAATATTTGGATCATATGGCATTATATGTTTGAGAATTTGCCACCATGGCTTAATCCTTTGGCCTCATGCAATTGATTTCCACCATAAGAAAAAGATTTGGCCATAAAAATCTTCATAGGTTATCACTATATGGAAAAGGTTTTGACCAATTGAGAGAGAGAGAGAGAGAGAGAAAGAGAGGTGGTTGGTGGTAGAGAGAGAGTCATATATATATATAGAGAGAGAGAGAGCGATAGAGAGAGAGACAGAGAGACAGAGAGAACATTATATGAATCTTGGGAGAATGGCACCAATGCCAATCATCAAATGGAGAATGGCATTGGTACCATTCTCCTCAATCCAATGCCACACATCACATGGAGGATGGAGAATGGCATTCATGTCATTCTCCTCACATGTGTGTCATTCTCCTAAATCCATGTGTGCCATTCTCCTCAATCCATTGCCATTCATCACATGAAGAATGGAGAATGGCACTGGTGCCATTCTCCTCAATCCTTGTGATTAATGGCAGAGGTGCCAGTCGCAATATAATCATATGGTGTTGTGGACAATGGCACCAGTGCCATTCTCTAACCATCATTTGTGACAACATTGAATTACAAGGAATCATTTGAATTCTATATTAGTTGAAGTTTGGAGAATGGAACTGGTGTCATTCTCCACATCATATGAATATTTGAAGAATGGCACCAATGCCATTCGTGCAATTGATTTCCACCATAACAAAAAGATTTGGCCATAAAACACTTCATAGGTTATTTCAAACCTTAAGGCCATAATATTTGTATTATATGGCATTAAATGTTTGACCATTTGCCACCATGGCTTAATCCTTTGGCCTCATGCAATCGATTTCCACCATAAGAAAAAGATTTGGCCATAAAACTCTTCATAAGTTATCACTATCTGGAAAAACTTTTGATGAATTGAGAGAGAGAGAGAGAGAGGGAGAGAGAGAGAGAGAGAGAGAGAGAGAGAGAGAGAGAGAGAGAGAGCATTATATGAATATTTAGAGAATGGCACCAATGCCAATCATCAAATGCAGAATGGAGAATGACATTGGTACCATTCTCCTCAATTCATGTATGTCATTCTCCTCAATCCAATGCCATTCATCACATGGAGAAGGGAGAATGGCACTGGTGTCATTCTCCTAAATCCATGTGTGCCATTCTCCTCAATCCAATGCCATTCATCAAATGGAGAATGGAGAATAGCAGTGGTGCCATTCTCCTCAATCCTTGTGATTAATGGCATAGGTGCCAGTTGCAATATAATCATATGGTGCTGTGGAAAATGGCACCAGTGCCATTCTCTAACCATCATCTGTGACAACATTGACATACAGGGAATCATTTGAATTTTATATGATTTGAAGTTTGGAGGATGGAACTGGCATCATTCTCTACAACATCATATGAATATTTGAAGAATGGCACCAATGCCATTCATGCACTTGATTTCCACTATAAGAAAAATATTTGGCCATAAAACACTTCATTGGTTATCACTATATGGATAAGGTTTTGACCAATTGAGAGAGAGAGAGAGAGAGAGAGAGAGAGAGAAGATTATTTCAATATTTAGAGAATGGCACCAATTCCGTTCATCAAATGGAGAATGGAGATTCGCAATGGTGCCATTCTCCTCAATCCAATGCCATTCATCACATGGAGAATGGAGAATGGCACTGGTGTCATTCTCCTCAATCCAATGACATTCATCACATGGAGAATGGAGAATGGCATTGGTGTCATTCTCCTCAATCCATATGCGGCATTCTCCTCAATCCATGTGTGCCATTCTTCTCAATCCAATGTCATTCATCATTTGGAGAATGGAGAATGGCATTGGTGCCAGTCTCCTCAATCCTTGTGATTAATGGCATAGGTGCCAGTCTCAATATAACCATATGGTGTTGTGAATAATGGCACCAGTGCCATTCTCTAACCATCTCTCTAACCATCATCTGTGACAATTTGACATACATGGGATCATTTAAATTCTATATGAGTTGAAGTTTTGAGAATGGCACTGGTGCCATTCTCCACAACATCATGTGAATAGTTGAAGAATGGCGCCGATGTCCTTAATACATGGAGAATGGCACCTGTGCCAGCTCCTCAATCCTTAATGGCACAGGTGCCAGTCTCAATATCATAATCATATGTGTGGTGGACAATGGTACCAGTGCCATTCTCTAACCATCATCTATGACAACATTAATGTCTAGGGAATGGGACCAGAACCATTGTGTGCAATCCACGAGATTAATCACTACATAGCTAAACATTGACCATCTAGCCTCATTTTGAAACCTTTTTAGAACTTTGAGATCATTGGCAACATAGGATTATTGGAAAATGAAAAGATCACTGGCAATGGCTCCATGATCCACATAATCATATGATATTGTGGAGAATGGCACCAATGTCTTTCTCCAACCATGATTCGTAACAACCTTGACATTTGGAGAGTGGCACCAATGCCATATTGTGATGCATGGCACCATTGCCATTCTAGACATACTCACTTAGAGATTGGCATCAGTGCTATTCTCTACAAGGTCAGATGATGGCACTAGTGCCATTTTCCACAAACTCACAATCCATTTGTTCAATGGCATTGGTGGCACTCTTCACAACATCATATAATTGTTGGAGGATGGCTATAATACCATCCTTCATCATAACCATCTTAAATTTGATAATGTGTATTTGGTTGTAGTGTGGGTGTAGCTTTTCATAATGCAGATATAAAGTTGCTCCACCTAGGTTCTTTTGTTAATGAAATTTTGCAATGTGGTTGTAATATTTCCTACTACATTTATGATTTTCTATTATACATTTTATGGTAGTTCTATCCATTTGGATTGTTCATTTTTGTAATGTAGTTTCCCTTGATTATTTTGTTAACAAAAGACTGCAATAATGGTAAGGGAAAGAGAAAGCTTCGAGAGGTGTCAGTTTATGATGGAATTAGTTTTGAAAGAGGATGGTATTTAGATATATACAAACCGAACTCCAAAGACTCCATAAAGCACATTGTTTCGTGAACATCCAAGGAACAACTTTTTAAAATGTTGGACAAGTTAAGGAGATTGAGGGTGTCAAATTTGAGAAAGATAATGTCCTTATCTCAAAATTTAGACATTGGGTGGGAATGTCTATTAGTTGGATCCTGCATGTTTTGATCATGCGAGCATGAAGAGGACACAATGATAACTAGGGGTTGAAATATTGAGTTAAAAAATTATACCAATCAATAGATATTAGAAGGCTTTGATTTGGTAACAAAATGGATAAAGCAAGATAATAATAAAAAGAGAAAAGTTTCTAAAAGAACCAAGAAAAACGATGTTCAGAGATCAAGCTCTCAAGTGTCTCACAACATAGTGCAAGAGAAGGCTAGAGGGACTAGTGAGGAGGAAACAATAGATGAGAAAGAAATAAGGTCAGATGGAACATCAAACATTAGGGATAAAGAGACAACTTCAGAAGAAAAACAAGGAGGTGCCGGAACAGGCAGTGGAGGTGATTAAATGGGGATGGTGGGACACAAGTCGAGGGAGAAGGTGAGAAGTCATCTAGAACAACCATTGGCATTAGTACCATTCTATAGTCCATCATGTGTTGGGTTCCTATACATATTACTTGGGAAGACTCTAATGTGATAACCTTGACATCATGTTTTGTGTTCCATTGGTAGGATGACGGACATTCTACACAACATCAAATGATTATTTGGAAAACGACACTAGTACCATTATCCTACCATCATGAGTTAAAACCATTATCACCAAAAGATCAGATGTAGTTTTTGAGGATGGCACTGGTGCCATTGTCCACAACACTAAATGAATATTTGAGGGATGGCACCAGTTCCATTCAGCACATGGGAATGGAGAATGGCATTGGTTCCATCCTCCACAATCCATATGATGAATGGTACTGGTGCCATTCTCCAAATAATCTTAAAGTGTTGTGGACAATGCCACTAGTACGATTCTATAGGCATCATGTGTTAGGTTCCTATACATATTCATTGGGAATGGACCTTTTTCCATTCTCGGCAATCCATGTGATGAATGACAATAGTGTCATTCTCCACAAGGTCATGTAGGATGGCACCACTGGCAATGTCCACAAGCTCTCATGGAGTATGGCACCAATGGCATTCTCCACAAACTCCCATTGAGATTGGCATTAGTTCTCAGATAAATTTGAGGAGAATGGCCTTGGTGCCATTCTCCAAAACATCATGTGGTTACTTGGAGAATGGCATCAGTGCCGTTCATCACATGGATACCAAAGAATGGTCTTGGTGCCATCCTCCACAGTCCATGTGATGAATGTCACTGGCTCGGGGGGGTCACTCATCATATGTAACCCTATCATGTGAGTTCAACAGAAGGATTTTTTTTATTTCTAAAATTTACAGAAATAAATATACATAAGGGACTATTTAAAATAGTTTTGGAAAAAATTTACAGATTTGTATAGAAAAGGGGTACATTTTATTCATGAAATCTTTTACAGATAAGGGACTTTAAATATAGGCCTTGAACGCACGTGATATAGAGGGTTTATACATAGTGACCCCCCCGAGGTCACTGGTGTAATTCTTCAAAAAATGAGATGGTGTTGTAGGCAATGGTACTAGAGCAATTGACCCAATAATCATATGATGTCATTGAGAATGACATCAGTGCCATTCATGACATGGAGAACAAAGAATAGCACTAGTGACATTCTCAGAATAATCATATGATGTTGTGGAGAATGGCACTTGTTCCATTCTCCAACCTTCATGTGCTGTGGAGAATGGAATCAGTCCCATTCTCCATATTATCATATGATTTTTTGGACAATGGCACCAGTGCCATTCTCCAATCATCATTTGTTATGTTCCACTGGCATGATAATGGACATTCTACACAATATCAGATGATTATAATGACACGAGTAACATTATCTTACCATCATGAGTTAGAACCATTATTACCAAAAGATCAAATTTAGTTTTAGAGGATGGCACTGGTGCCATTGTCCCCACAACAATATATGAATATTTGGGACATGGCACCAATACCATTGATCACATGGAGAATGGAGAATGGAATTGGTTCCATCCTCCACAATCCATGTGATCAATGGTACTGGTTCCATTCTCCAAATAATCACAAAGAGTTATGGACAATGGCACTAGTACCGATTCTATACACTACAAGGCATAGGCCATTTTCCGACGGAAATACCGACGCTTTTTACATTAAAAATTTTTTTTTTCACGGGCGCAAAGGTCGCTATAAAAGTCGTTAAAATCGTCGGAAAAGGAGCGTCGCTATAAACCGTCGCTATATAGCAACGCTGTTAATCGTCGCTATATAGCGACGATGTAAACGTCGCTATATAGCGACGATAAAAACGTCGCTATATAGCGACTTTGTTAATCGTCGCTATATAGCGACACTGGTAAACGTCGCTATATAGCGACGATTAACAAAAGGTTAAAAAAATGGTTAGTGGGGCTAAACAGGGCCAAAAGGAAGCCCTGTTTAGCCCCACTAACCATTTTTTTTTTTTTGTAATTACAAAAGAAAGTTTTTTATAACAAAATTTCCCTTGCTTGCAGGGTGATACAAAATTGTTCTTGTGAACGATGAGGAAGAAATGCATATACATATACAACTGTGTTTGAAACAAAATTACCCTGTGAAAGGGTGATACAAAATGGCTCTAACGAGCGGATATGAAAAATGCTACTACCACTACTAATCCGAATCCGAATCCGAATCGTCTTGTTGGGCTGTTCCCTGGTCCTCGGCACCTGCATCTTCTCCCTCGTCCCCGACACCTGCGTCTTCTCCTTCGTCATCGGCACCTGCGTCCGATCCTTGCCCCTGTTGATCGCTCGTCTCTGATGATGGGACGCTTGAGCTTTGACCCTGAGACTGAACCATATAAATCGAAAATTAGATTGGAACTTAAATTAAAAAGTGAGATTACAAGCAGGAGTAAACTTATACCGTGCGAGCAGCCACCTCAGCCCAATCGACTGTCGCTCCCATTGCCTCTTGCTCAATGAACCACGGCTTGGTTCCTATCCGAAGTGCGCGCCGCGTCTCTGCATTTGTAGGAAGACGACCCATCGCAGCTTGCTGTGGATCCAATTTACGAGAGTTAGAGTTAGCTAAAGTGCATGTAATATGTAAGTAAAACAAATAGAACAATACATTAAATGGAAAGAAGTAAACTTACCACGGTTGCCTCGAACGCATACCGTCCACCTGCACCAGAGTGCGAAGTACCTACGACATCCAGCCGTCTCTTCGCAGCCCTCCTCTGACCCTCGAACATTTCAGGATGGTCCCTATTCTGCTTCTTCAAGAACTTCCAATCAGCTTTGTCTGCCCAGCTGGGTTTAGACAACCCCTTTGTAATGGAAGTACGCATGGTTGATCTGCGATGCTTTAGGACCAAACCCATGCGCTCGAGCATATAACTGTTATTAAACTCCACATTTGGCGGATTAGGAAATCTGAGTTTTAACTCATCGATCACCGCCTGCTTCTTTTGGCCATCTTGATACCGCCAATCGATATTTATGCCGCTCTTGAAGTGATGACTCATCAACCGCCTCATGGCGGCCATCACTGCTTTGCCCTTTTTGTCTTCTATTATCTCTCCGGCAGATGTGATTTGATAGGAGAGATCCCCTGATGAGTAAGGGGGACTGACGGTAGCAGAGTCTGAAGGAGTGGAAGCTGCGCGATCGCTTCCGGATCGAGGAGTAGCTGTGGGAGTAGGAGAGGGAAAGGGACCTGACTGATACTGTGTCTCCGGACCAAGTGGAGACCTAAAGGAGCGTGAGTGTGCTGACTCGTCTACATCTCCTGAGTCAGCACAACATGAGCCGCCCATCCTACTCTTCCTTCCCTTGCGGGAGGCATGCGCAGGTGATGATCCCGCGGTCGAAGGGGCGCGAGGGGATGGCTGGGCTGTACGTCCACCCGTCGGTGTAGGGGAAGGAATTGCGGAGGTCCTCTGAGAGAGCAGAGAGAAGAATCTCGCTGCCTCCTCATCGCTCATCTGCGCTACAAACTCGTCGGGAGTCCCAACAAAGCCATGCGCGGCTAGCAAAGGAGTCCCCTGAGGGGTAGTCACAGTGCTACGTGGAAGAGGGGTCGGACCAGGGGTAGTCACAGTGCTAGGACCGAGAGGAGTCGGACCAGGGGTAGTCCTCGGGGTAGTCGCCTGAGAGGAATCAAAGTCCTCTGGAGCATATAGATCGTGAGCTCTCCTCCTGCGAGGCTGTCCGTACTCGTCCGATGAGCGACGTGATCCCATGTCTAACATAGACACAAACACGAAAACAGAAAACAAATAAACAAACATGAGCATTCTCATAGGCATAGGCATAGGCAAGAAGAAAGAAGAGGGAAAGGAAAGAAGAGGGAAAGGAAAGAGGGAAAGGAAAGAGGGAAAGATAAGAGGGAAAGAAGATGTAAAGGAAAGAAAAGAATGAGAACGAGGAAATAGAGAATGAGAGAAAGGGAAAGAGAAGGAGAAGGAGCTTATGCTCATGCGGAAATAGAGAAGGAGCTTATGCGGAATGAGAGAAGGAGCTTATGCGGAATAAGAGAAGGAGCTCATGCAGAAACTTGCGGAAACTTGCATGCGGAATAAGAGAAGGAGCTTATGCGGAAAAAGAGAATGAGAGAAGCATATGCTTCTCTCATTCTCTATTTCCGCATAAGCTCTTGCGGAAACTTACGCATAAGCTCATGGACATGAATGAGCATAAGCATGAAGAATGAGCATAAGCATGAGCTTATGCTTATGCTTATGCATAAGCATAAGCATAAGCATAAGCTCATGCTTATGCTCATGCGGAAAAAGAGAGGGAGCTTATGCGGAAAAAGAGAAGGAGCACTTGCGGAAACTTGCGGATAAGAGAAGGAGAGAAGGAGCTTATGCTTATGCTTATGCTTATGCGGAATGAGAGAAGGAGCTTATGCGGAGAGAAGGAGAGAAGGAGCTCATGCTTATGCTTATGCGGAATGAGAGAAGGAGCTTATGCGGAAAAAGAGAATGAGAGAAGCATATGCTTCTCTCATTCTCTATTTCCGCATAAGCTCTTGCGGAAACTTACGCATAAGCTCATGCTCATGAATGAGCATAAGCATGAGCTTATGCTTATGCTTATGCATAAGCATAAGCATAAGCTCATGCTTATGCTCATGCGGAAATAGAGGAGGAGCTTATGCGGAAAAAAAGAAGGAGCACTTGCGGAAACTTGCGGATAAGCTCTTGCGGAAACTTACGCATAAGCTCTTGCGGATGAATGAGCATAAGCATGAGCTTATGCTTATGCTTATGCATAAGCACAAGCATAAGCATAAGCATAAGCTCATGCTTATGCTCATGCGGAAATAGAGAAGGAGCTTATGCGGAATGAGAGAAGGAGCTTATGCGGAATAAGAGAAGGAGCTCATGCGGAAACTTGCGGAAACTTGCATGCGGAATAAGAGAAGGAGCTTATGCGGAAAAAGAGAATGAGAGAAGCATATGCTTCTCTCATTCTCTATTTCCGCATAAGCTCTTGCGGAAACTTACGCATAAGCTCATGCTCATGAATGAGCATAAGCATGAAGAATGAGCATAAGCATGAGCTTATGCTTATGCTTATGCATGAGCATAAGCATAAGCATAAGCTCATGCTTATGCTCATGCGGAAAAAGAGAGGGAGCTTATGCGGAAAAAGAGAAGGAGCACTTGCGGAAACTTGCGGATAAGAGAAGGAGAGAAGGAGCTTATGCTTATGCTTATGCTTATGCGGAATGAGAGAAGGAGCTTATGCGGAGAGAAGGAGAGAAGGAGCTCATGCTTATGCTTATGCGGAATGAGAGAAGGAGCTTATGCGGAAAAAGAGAATGAGAGAAGCATATGCTTCTCTCATTCTCTATTTCCGCATAAGCTCTTGCGGAAACTTACGCATAAGCTCATGCTCATGAATGAGCATAAGCATGAGCTTATGCTTATGCTTATGCATAAGCATAAGCATAAGCTCATGCTTATGCTCATGCGGAAATAGAGGAGGAGCTTATGCGGAAAAAGAGAAGGAGCACTTGCGGAAACTTGCGGATAAGCTCTTGCGGAAACTTACGCATAAGCTCTTGCGGATGAATGAGCATAAGCATGAGATTATGCTTATGCTTATGCATAAGCATAAGCATAAGCATAAGCATAAGCATAAGCTCATGCTTATGCTCATGCGGAAATAGAGAAGGAGCTTATGCGGAATGAGAGAAGGAGCTTATGCAGAATAAGAGAAGGAGCTCATGCGGAAACTTGCGGAAACTTGCATGCGGAATAAGAGAAGGAGCTTATGCGGAAAAAGAGAATGAGAGAAGCATATGCTTCTCTCATTCTCTATTTCCGCATAAGCTCTTGCGGAAATTTACGCATAAGCTCATGCTCATGAATGAGCATAAGCATGAGCTTATGCTTATGCTTATGCATAAGCATAAGCATAAGCTCATGCTTATGCTCATGCTTATGCTCATGCTTATGCTTGCGGAATGAGAGAAGGAGAGAAGGAGCTCATGCTTATGCTTATGCGGAATGAGAGAAGGAGCTTATGCGGAAAAAGAGAATCAGAGAAGCATATGCTTCTCTCATTCTCTATTTCCGCATAAGCTCTTGCGGAAACTTACGCATAAGCTCATGCTCATGAATGAGCATAAGCATGAGCTTATGCTTATGCTTATGCATAAGCATAAGCATAAGCTCATGCTTATGCTCATGCGGAAATAGAGGAGGAGCTTATGCGGAAAAAGAGAAGGAGCACTTGCGGAAACTTGCGGATAAGCTCTTGCGGAAACTTACGCATAAGCTCTTGCGGATGAATGAGCATAAGCATGAGAAGGAGCTTATGCGGAATGAGCATAAGCATGAGAAGGAGCTTATGCTCATGCGGAAATAGAGAAGGAGCTTATGCGGAATGAGAGAAGGAGCTTATGCGGAATAAGAGAAGGAGCTCATGCGGAAACTTGCGGAAACTTGCATGCGGAATAAGAGAAGGAGCTTATGCGGAAAAAGAGAATGAGAGAAGCATATGCTTCTCTCATTCTCTATTTCCGCATAAGCTCTTGCGGAAACTTACGCATAAGCTCTTGCGGATGAATGAGCATAAGCATGAGCTTATGCTTATGCTTATGCATAAGCATAAGCATAAGCATAAGCATAAGCTCATGCTTATGCTCATGCGGAAATAGAGAAGGAGCTTATGCGGAATGAGAGAAGGAGCTTATGCGGAATAAGAGAAGGAGAGAAGCATATGCTTCTCTCATTCTCTATTTCCGCATAAGCTCTTGCGGAAACTTACGCATAAGCTCATGGACATGAATGAGCATAAGCATGAAGAATGAGCATAAGCATGAGCTTATGCTTATGCTTATGCATAAGCATAAGCATAAGCTCATGCTTATGCTCATGCGGAAATAGAGAAGGAGCTTATGCGGAATGAGAGAAGGAGCTTATGCGGAAAAAGAGAATGAGAGAAGCGTATGCTTCTCTCATTCTCTATTTCCGCATAAGCTCTTGCGGAAACTTACGCATAAGCTCATGCTCATGAATGAGCATAAGCATGAGCTTATGCTCATGCGGAAATAGAGGAGGAGCTTATGCGGAATGAGAGAAGCATAAGCATAAGAGAATAAGAGGGATGCGGAAATAGAGAATAAGGGGGAAAGGAAAGAGAGAAGGGAAAAGAGAGAGGGGGAAAGAGAGAATAAGAGAAGAGGGAAAAAAGAGAAGGGGGAAAATGAGAAAAAGAGAAGGGGGAAGAGAGGGTTCCTACGCCCATCACTGCAGCTAGCGCTTAAGGCGCTAGCTGCAGGCAAATGCAAATAACAAAAAGCTTAAATGGAAAGAAGAGGAAGCACTTACCTGTAAAAGTATGTCCCACTCGGTGTAGTGGACTGGGCCCACGAAAGAGAGACTATGTCCCGCTCGGTGTAGTGGACTGGCACTACAAAAGAGAGAAAACAATCCATTTTTTCAAATAAGATGTTAGTGGAAAGAGGAGATCACAAAAGCAAATTCTTGAAAGGAGACAAGGAAAGAGAAGATTGAGGAGACAAGGAAAGGAGGAGATTGAGGAGAAGAGAAGGAAGAGAAGGAAGAGAAATACAGAAAGAAGAGGTGAGTTTCTTTCTTTCTTTCTTGAAATTTTCTTTCTTTCTTGAAATTTCGTTTTTTGTTTGAATCCTTTCTAATCAAGCATGAAAACTAGTTTAAAACTTTAGCAATACAAGTAGAAACACTCACAAAACCAAAGCTAACAAACAAACAACCTACATTGTTGAAAAAAACTCACCTTTTGAAGAACTTTCTTTCTGGAAACCAAAGAGGGAAAAAGGAGAGAGAGGGTGCACAAGAGGTAGGAGGAGGGTGAGGAGTGGGAAATAGGGTAGGAGGTTGCTTGGAATAGATGGGAGGTCAGTGAAAATAGGTGGGAGGAGATTTTGGAGAGCTTAGTTTAGAGATTAGGAAAGCTTTGAGCAAAACGCCGCGGGTTTCGGCGTTTCGGGTTTTAACCCACAGCGTCGCTATATAGCGACGCTTATTCGTCGCTATATAGCGACGTTTTTAATTGAAAACGTCGCTATATAACGGCGCTTTCAATTAAAATCGTCGCTATATAGCGACGCTTTCAATTAAAATCGTCGCTATATAACGATATAGAGATGACTTGCAGGGTGAGAGGATACCGGTAAAGGTCTTAAGACACTTTCCCATCATTGCAAGAATACAACACATGTTTCGATGCAAATCCATAGCGGAGTTGATGACATGGCATGCATCTCATCGGTCCACTGATCACACATTGAGGATTCCCGCAGATTGTGCGGCTTGGAAGCACATAGATAATCAGTGGCCGGACTTTGCGAGAGAGCCACGCAACTTACATCTTGGGCTAGCCATGGACGGCGTGAATCCTTTCGGGTTACGCTCGACATCTTGGTCGACATGGCCCATAGTCGTGGTGAATTACAATATCCCACCATGGCTAACAATAAAAAAGGGACACCTCATGCTTGCACTACTTGTGCCAGGAAAGTACAAGGCAAGAAACATGGACGTGTACATGGCACCTTTGATAGAGGAGTTACAGATATTATGGAGAGGAGTGCAGGTCTTTGATATTTCCAGAGCTCCTAGGCATACCAATGATATTTCCGTCAGGGGTATCTTGATGTGGACCATGCATGACTACCCAGGATATGGAGAGTGCGCAGGTACGTGGTTATGTCTTTACATGTACAATGAGGGATTATGCTTTTTTTACTCTCTTTTGCACGCATGTCTTGTACTAACATATTCATGCACGCGTGCAGGGCTTGTTACAAGTGGGTACCATGCTTGTCTTGTTTGTGGACCCGCTCTGAAATCGCTTGCACGCTACTCCAAACACATGAGGAAAAATGTTTATGAAGGTCATGCTCGATACCTTCCGCTCGACCATCTCGCACGTGGAGGTCAGCTTGATCCACCACCATCATATTTGAAAGCAAGTGATTGGATTCAAGCTTGGAGGGAGAATGGAGAGGAACCTCCTCCTGGTATGAAGAGGCTATCGATCTTTCACGAGCTTCCTTATTGGGGTCAGTTACAAATCAATCATCTCTTGGATCCCATGCATATCTTTAAGAATGTGGGGGCTACCATTTGGGCACACTTGGTTGGTTCCAAGGACTCGAGAGGAGTGCGAGAAGACTTGCGTGCTATGAATAGGATGTCTCGTTTGTGGCCCCAAGTGCATGCTTCAGGAAAAGTTGTCCTCCCGAAAGCAACGTGGATCCTCTCTACGAGGGAGGAGGCAGCGATCAAGGCAGACATTGCCTCTTTTCAAACACCGACAGGGTACATGCATTGCTTGAAAGGAGCATTTTCAAAGGACAATAAGCTTAGTGGCCTCAAGTCCCATGATTGGCACAAGGTCTTACAGGTATTCTAAGTAGAATTAGTGTACCGATAATAGTACAAGGCATTAGCGTAATTATTATTATGTTATATTGTTGACATGATTTCATTGTTGCTTTGATAGTTCATCCTTCCAATTACAATAAAAGGGTGCTTACAAGAAGATGTTAGAAATGCTATATTCAAGATCTGTGGTATTGTGAGGTATGCTTACTATCAATTCGCATTATGTATTTTCTTCATGGACATGTGAAATAGGTGGATATCTCAAATATCTTACATATGCATGGACATGTGAAATAGGTGGATATCTCAAAAAGAGATCTCTATATCGAGCATCGAGAAGGCTAGGGTGGAATCCATCGAAGCCGTATGCTTGCTTGAGAAGCACTTTCCCTCAAGCATTATGACAACTCAAGTCCACTTGCTTGTGCACATAGTTGATGAGGTGGCTATAGCAGGTACCGTTCATAATCGATGGATGTTTTTTCTCGAGCGGTTTATGAAAACTTTAAAGGGGTTTGTAAGACAAAGAGCAAGACCAGAAGCAAGCATGGCAGAGGGATGGCTTGTGCAAGAGTCATTAGTATATATCACAGAGTTTCTTGCATCCACGGATCCTGATATGCCGCAAGCTTGGCACAACAAGGATGATGATCGCATCATTGGCGAGGTCCCCCAAGGAAAAGGGATTGAAAGAAAGATGAGCGAAGAGCAAATGGAGAAATTCAATAAGTTTTGTATCCTCAATAGCCCTGAGATGCAGAAGTGGATTGAGAGATATGAAGTGGCCAAAGCAGAAAGAATAAATGCAAGGACAAGATTCAGAGTAATGTACAGGCGATCACAACCATATCCACGAGATCTGGCTCTTCTCCCTACTCACATGTCACTTGATTGGCTACAACTAGCTATACGTAAAGCCGAACGTGATGGAGAGACAATAAACGAGCGCGAGCGGGAGTTATCATCTGGATGTATGGTGCATGTAAGTTTCTTATCTCTTGATGTAATTAAGTAATTATTTGTGGCAATATATGCTATAAAATAGGTGCATCTTCATTGTTTTAATGATGCTCTTTTACAGTACAAAAAGTACAGTGCATTATGGTCATATGGACGACATTTTCGCATAGAACGCATCGATTCAAAGAGAGTCACGTATGATTGTGGAGTCATGGCTAACTTCACACAAGATAGCCGAGCAAGTGCTTCGGATACCAATCTTCTCTCCTCACAGTTGGATTATTGTGGAACCATACGCGACATCTATGAAATTGATTTCAGACGATTTACTATTTTCATTCTTGATGTAAAATGGTTTAGAACTACTTACAACGGTCCCCATGCAACTGTGAGAAAAGATGGTAGCGGTCTCTTTGCAATAGACTCCACCAAACATTGGACCGATGAAAGTGATACTTTTGTTCTTCCCGAGCACTGTGAGCAGGTGCATACTAATGATTCAATTAGTCGAAGCTTTCGTTTTTTAAGTCCATTGATATATATATAATTGACGACATTTGGCACGTGATTTTTCATCTTCAATATAGGTGGTTTTTCATCCGGATCGTTCTGATCCAAGATGGTGGTACGTGATCCAAGTTGCACCACGAAGAAAGCAGATTTTTGAAGATCGAGATGTGGATATGGAGATGCCACTACCAAATCCGGATCCAATTGATGAATCTAGCGAAGAAGATGTAGATCACCATATGAGGCAAGAGGAAGATGCGCATAATGACATCGCACGGGAGGAGGATGGAGATCACGATATTGACGAGGAAGACAACAATCGTCAAGATCGATCACCACACTTAAGCTTAATTGAAGAAGATGATCAAATACTTTTAGGTGAACGTACGATGCTAGAGTACGATGATGATATAGGAGATCAACTCGGTATAGAGTTGGAGATAGACTTGCTTGGCGCCTTAGACTTGGCTCAAGATGAAACAGTTGATGTAAATGCTCTTATTTAATTTGATTTTTCTCATCTCCAACTTGGACATGAATATATGAGCTTCAAAGGCTTGATGTACATGCTCTCATTTTTTATTTCTCTATGAGCTCAAACATGTATGAAAATTTAAAAAATTTTGTCATTGGAAGAAAATAAATTTTAAGGCTAAAAAAAAAAAAAAAACCTCTCTGGAAAACGTCGCTATAATATAGTCTCAGTGTCGCTATATAGCGACTTTTAAAAGTCGTTATATAGCGACTTTTACTAAAGTCGCTATATAGCGACCTTTAAAAGTCGCTATATAGCGACCATTACTAACGTCGCTATATAGCGACTCTTATTAAAAGTCGCTATATAGCGACGATTTACGACACCCGATTTTTATACCGACGATTAACGCTAAGCGGGCGCTAATCGTCGGTACGTAAACGTCGCAATAGGATGCGTGTGTAGTAGTGATAGTCATCATGTGTTAGGGTCTTATACATAGTAGTTGGGAGGACTCTAATGTGATAACCCTAACATCATGTTTTGTGTTCCACTGGTAGAATATCTTTGACATCTAGAGAATGGAACTTGTGCTATTCTCGGCAATCCTTGTGATGAATAGCACTAGTGTCATTCTCCACAAAGTCATGTAGGATGGCACCACTAGCAATCTTCACAAGCTCTCATGGAGTATGGCACCGGCGCCATTCTCCACAAACTCCCATTGAGATTGGCATAAGCTCTCATATGGATTTGAGGAGAATGGCATCAATGCCATTCATCATATGGAGAATGGAGAATGGCATTGGTGCCATCCTCCACAGTCCATGTGATGAATGTCACTGGTGCCATTCTTCAAAAAATCAGATGGTATTGTGGGCAATGGTACTAGAGAAATTGACCAAAGAATCATATGATGTGGTTGAGAATGACATCAGTTCCATTCATCACATGAAGAATAGAGAATAGAACTGGTGACATTCTCGGAATAATCATATGATGTTGTGAAGAATGGCACTAGTGCCATTCTCCAACCATCATGTGCTATGGAGAATGGAATCCGTGTCATTGTCCATAATATCATATGATTTTTTAGACAATGGCACCACTGCCATTCTCCAACCATCATTTGTTATGTTTGACATCTGGAGAATGGAACTTGTGCCATTCTCGACAATCCATGTGATGAATGGCACTAGCATCATTCTCCACAAGGTCATGTAGTATGGCACCACTGCTAATCTCCACTTGCTCTAATGGAGTATGGCACCGGTGCCATTCTCCATAAACTCCCATCCAGATTGGATTTAGTCCTCATATGAATTTGAGGAGAATGGCACTAGTGCCATTCTCCAAAACATCATGTGTTTACTTTGAGAATGACACTGGTACCATTCATCACATGGAGAATGGAGAATGGCATTGATGCCATCCTCCACAATTCATGTGATGAGAGTCACTAATGCCATTCACTAATGCCATTCTGTTGTGGAGAATGGAACTACTACCATTTTCCAACCATCATGTGTTAGGTTCCTCTCAAATTTCCTATGAGAAAACTCTCATGTGTCAACGTTGGCACTTGGAGAATGACACTGGTGCCATCCTCTTAAATCCATAGTTGAATGCGCCTGGTGCCATTCTTGACAACATCATGGAGGATGACACCAATTCCACTATCTACAAACTCTCATGTCGGATTCTCCACATACTCCCATGGAGTATGGAACCAGTGCCATTATTCACATATTCCGATTGAGATTGGCATTATGGTCAGATGAATTTGAGGAGAATGGCACTGGTGCCATTCTCCAAAACGTCATGTGGTTACTTGGGGAATGGCACCATCGCCATTAATCAAATGGAAAAGGGAGAATGGCATGTTCCATCCTCCACAATCCATGTGATGAATGGCACTGGTGCCATTCTTCAAATAATCAGATGGTGTTGTGGACAATGGCACTAGTACCATTTTATAGTCGTCATGTATTAGGTTCCTATACATATTATTTGGGAAGACTCTAATGTGATAACCTCGCATCATGTGTTATGTTCCACTAGTAGGATCATGAACATTCTACACAACATTAGATGATTATTTGGAAAATGAAACTAGTACTATTATCCTACCATCAGATGTAGTTTTAGTGAATGGTACTGGTGCCATTATCCACAACACTATATGAATATTTGGGGAATGACACCAGTGCCATTCATCACATGGAGAATGGAGAATAGAATCGGTTCCATCCTCCACAATGCATGTCATGAATGTTACTGGTGCCATTCTCCAAATAACCAGATGGTGTTGTGGATAATGGTACCAATGCCATTCACCAAATAATCATATTATGTGGTTGAGAATGGCATCATTGCCATTCAACACATGGAGAATAGAGAATAGCACTAATGACATTCTCAACATAATTATATGATGTTGTGGACATTGGCACCACTGCCATTCTCCAACCATCATGGGTTGTGGAGAATGGAACCAACATCATGTAGGATGGAACCAATTCCACTATCCACAAATGCTCATGCATGATTCTCCACATACTCTCATGGAATGGCACTGGTGCCATTCTTCACAAACTCCCATTGAGATTGGCATTAGTGCTCAGATGAATTTTAGGAGAATGCCATTGGTACCATTCTCCAAAACTGGCATGTGGTCACTTGGAGAATGGCATCAGTGCCATTTATCACATGGAGAATAGAGAATTGCATTGGTGCCATCCTCCACAATCCATGTGGTAATTGTCACTGGTTCCACAAACTCACATGAAGATATGTTGTTCTGGCATTCTCTCAAGGATCAGATGAAATTGTGGAGAATGGAACTAGTGCCAATTCTTCAAAGAATCATATGATGTAATGGAGATTGATGCTAGTGCCATTCATGACATGGAGCATGAATATTGTCACTGGTGCCATTCTCCACAATCCATGTGATGAATGACACCGGTGCCATTCTCCATAATATCGTATGATTTTTTGGACAATGGCACCAGTGCCATTCTCCAACCATCATGTGTTATGTTCCACTAGCATGATAATGGACATTCTACACAACATCAAATGATTAAATGACACTAGTACCATTATCCCACCATCATGAGTGGACCATTATCACCAAAAGATCATATTAAGTTTTTAAGAATGGCACTGGTTCCATTGTTCACAACACTATATGAATATTTGGGGAATGGCATGAGTTCCATTCATCACATGGAGAATGGAGAATGGCATTGGTTCCATCCTCACAATCCATGTGATGAATATCGCTGGTGCCATTTTCCAAATAATCATAAAGTGTTGTCACCAATGGCACTAGTACCATTCTATAGTCATCATGTATAAGGTTCCTATACATATTATTTGTGAAGACTCTAATGTGATAACCCTGATATCATGTTTTGTGTTCCACTGGTAGGATAACTTTGATATCTAGAGAATGGAACTTGTTCCATTCTTGGCAATCCATGGGATGAATGGCACTAGTGTCATTATCCACAAGGTCATGTAGGATGACACCACTACCAATCTCCACGAGCTCTCATGGAGTATGGCATGGGTGCCATTCTCCACAAACTCCCATTTAGATCAGCATTATTTCACATATGAATTTGAGGTTACTTGGAGAATGGCATCAGTGCCATTCATCACATGGAGAATGGCATTGGTCCCATCCTCCACAATCCATGTGATGAATGTTAGTGGTGCCATTCTCCAAAAAGTTTGATTGTGTTTTGGGAAATGGTACTAGTGCAATTCACCAAATAATCATATGATGTGGTTGAGTATGACATTAGTGCCATTCATCACATGGAGAACAGAGAATAGCACTGGTGTCATTCTCCAAATAATCATATGATATTGTGGGGAATGGCACTAGTGCCATTCTCCAACCATCATGTGTTGTAGACAATAGACTTGTTGTGGAGAATGGAACCTACATCATGGACGATGGCACCAATTCCACTATCCACAAACTCTCATGCAGGATTCTTCACATACTCTCATAGAATACGGCTACAAACTCCCATTGAGATTGGCATTAGTGCTCAGATGAATTTAGGGATAATGGCACTGGTGCCACTCTCCAAAACATCATGTGGTTGCTTAGAGAATGACATTGGTGCCATTCATCACATGGAGGATGGAGGATGGCATTGGTGCCATCGTGAAAAATTCATGTGATGAATGTCACTGGTGCCATTATCTAAATAATCAGATGGTGTTGTTGACAATGGTACTAGTGTCATTCATCACATGGAGAATAGAGAATAACACTTGTAACATTCTTCAAATCATCATAGGATGTTGTGGAGAATGGCACTGGTGCCATTGTCCAACCATCATGTGTTGTGGGGAATGGAACGAATACCAATCTCTAATCATCATTTATTAAGGTTCCTCCAAATTTTTTATGAGAAAAATATCACATGACAACCTTGGCATCTAAATAATGGCATCAATGCCATTCTCTACAAACTCACATGAACATTAGCATTAGTGCTATTAACATCCGGTGAAAAGTCTACATGGAGGATGACTCTAGTGCCATTCTTCAAAAGATCATAAGAAGTTGTGAAGTTTAGCATTGGTGACATTCTCCAAATAATCAAATTATGGTGGTAGAATGGAACTATTGACATTCATCACATTGAGAATGGGGAATGGCACTAGTGCAATTCTCTTCAATCCATGTAATGAATGGCACTGGTGCCATTGTCCACAACCTCATGCGAATAATTGGAGCATAACACCAATGGATGAGGATGATGAGTATGAAGAAGAGGCGGTTGTGAAGCATGGCATCATCAAGGAGTGCATCAGGTGCTATTGTAGCAGGGGACATGAAGTTGTTGTTGACATCTTTACTAATGGAGGTGTGCCATTATAGCCATTGTCACGCAAAAGAAAAGTGATCGCACTGATGAAGAAATCCCAACAGGCAATAGAGGTCGAGGCTATGTGTGTGGCACATGCGTCATAGAATCCCCATATTAAGATATGGTCTAGCATTGAGATGCCTCTTGAGACACATAGAGCTGATTCACCTATAGTAGATGAAGGAATTAAAGAGGGTGAGCATCACATTGAAGACTTGCGACCTTTAACTAAAGCAAATTTTGAAGCTATCCCAAATATTACATTGGACGATTTGGAGCAAGAAGGTCTTTAGCCACTCATTTATTCCTTGTGTATATAGTTTCAAAAGAATTTTAGCAATATAATAATATGACTTTTATGTATTTTCTCGATTGCACATACTCTCATTATATTAAAGAGATTAAACATGTGGTATGACAAAATTGTGTGATATAATGATATGGGGAATGATACTAGTGTCATTCTCCCTATGTGGGGTTATAGGTAAGAGGTACTATTGGTTTTCCATGTGACCTCATATAGAGAATGGAACTAGTGCCATTCTCTCTTTGTGGTTATGTAGAAATGGTAATACCATTATGCTTCTTTCTTCAATCTATGTTGGTTGAAAGCATTATGGAGATTAGAAATTGTATAGTATTTACTATTCTATCAAAGTTTCGATTGGGGTGCTTTCTACAAATCTATTGTAGCATTGGGAATGGCACTAGTTTCATTCTCCCAATAAGATTATAGGAATTCTCCATGTCATCATTTGGATAATGGCACTTGTGTCATTCACTCTATGGGGTTATGGATATTTTATGTTCCTTTGTCAACTTGTGTGCTTTGACTAAACTAAAAGAATAAAATTGTAATGCAATACCAATGCTTTAGAACATGCATTGTACATTTCTTTAAGGACATGGGGAGAGGCACTAGTGGTATTCTCTCCTCCCAATGAGGATATAGAGAAAGGAACTAGTGACATTGTCCATAACCTTATAGGTTAAATGGCACTAGCACCTCTGAAGATAGTGGGAGAGAAGGAAAGAGTCTCACTTGCGGCTTTCTCACATACACAATGGGGGAATACACACAAAGGTGGAGGCTGAAAATAGTTTTCCTCTTCTTAGTTGTGAAAGCCAAATGACCTCTAGTAGAAAGAAATAGAAGAACCCTATATGTGGGTCTCAAACCAAACTCAGCTAACTAAGGTGGCATACTAACTGAGCCACGAACTAGAGTACATAAGGATAGCTGTCATCCAGCTATTATTCATGGGCGGTGTACCAACTGCATCTGTAGCTAACAAGTCGCTGACATAAATGCACAATAGTCACCCTAGCATATCATGAGTGGAGCTCAATATCTCAACACTCCCCCTCGAGCTCAATCCCAATTCCTACACACCAAGCAAGTCCTCTGAACTTGCGCAGCTTCTCTGCGCCCAATGCCTTCGTAAATATGTCAGCTACCTAATCCTGTGCACTGACATAAACTAGATCAATAACACCTAGTAAAACCTTCTCCGGAACATAGTGATAATGCACCTCAATGTGCTTTGTTCTAGCATGATAGACTGGGTTATTTGCCAAGTGTATACTGCTCATGTTGTCACAATAAATGACAACTGGCCCATTTGATGCATATCATAAAGTAGCTTATGCAACCAAGCTACCTCACATGCAGCCATTGCTGCACCCCTGTACTCAGCCTCTGTGCTCTCGACAAGGCAACTGTAGGCTGTTTCTTGTTGCTCCAAGTGACTGCAGCACTCCCAAAAGAGAACACATATCCATTGGTAGATCGTCTATCAAAAATACTACCAGCCCAATTAGCATCAGTGTATCCATGCAACTGTATCTAAACCCCAGCCTCATAAAATAGTCCATACTGCAATGTGGACTTCACATACCTGAGTATGCATCTAGCCGCATCCAAATGTAGTTTCCTTGGAGCCTGCATAAACTGACTTACCAATCCAACGGCAGAGCTCAAATCTAGCCTGTTAATAGTCATACAAATCAAACTTCCTACTATGCCTCTGTACATAGTAGGGTCTTCCTGAAGCTGACCTGCATCTGCGCTCAGCTTCACATTCTACTCCAAAGGAACTGAAATAGGCTTACAGCCTGTCATCCCATATTTGGACAGCATGTCCAATCCATACTGCCTCTGCAAGAGCCATATCCCACTTGGTGATCTAATCACCTCAATGCCCAAGAAATAACGCAGCTCTCCCAAATCCTTCATCTCAAACTTCTGCTTCAATAGCATTTTCACCTGAAGGATATCTTCATCACTATCACCTGTGATGATCAAATCATCAACATAAATGAAAAGTAGCATAATACCTTTCTCTATTTTTCTCACATAAAGTGAGAAATTTGCCTTGGAAATCTGAAAGCCAATAGTGACAAGATACTTTTCTATCTTGTCAGACCATGCTCTAGGTGCTTGCTTCAAGCCATACAAGGCTTTCTTCAACCTGCAAACAAACTCAGGATGAACAGCATGAACATAACCTGGTGGCTGCTCCATAAAGACCTCTTATTGCAAATCACCATGCAAGAAGGCATTCTTTACATCCATTTGATGGAAAGACCATCCCTTTGATGCAGCCATAGCAATGACTGCTCTTACGGTTTCCATCCTTGCGACCAGACTAAATGTGCCATATGTCTATGCATACCCCTTGACAACTAATCTTGCCTTGTATCTGTTCATAGAACCATCTGCATTGTGCTTCACCTTATGAACCCACTTACATCCAATTGCATTCTTGTCTTTAGGCAAAGGCACCAATTCCCATGTAGCATTTGTTTCCAAGGCATCCATTTCTTCATCCATGGCTTTCTCCCATTTTTCTTTTCCCATGGCTTGCTCAAAAGAAGTGGATTCTAGTTCCTGTATCACTTTGACCATATAGGCATAGTGAATGGCTATAAATCCATCATATTTCAGCCTATCCACAGGATACCTAGCTCTGGTAGACCTGCACAAAATAGGCTCACTTCAAGGTGCTCTCAAAACATCCCTGGTCTTCCTTACTCCAGGTGTAACAACAGAAGGAATACCCAACTCATCATCAATGCTTTGTTCTGAGCCACTGGATTCACCATCCACATAAGAGTGACCTGCATTCATATCAAACATGGGCTGATCTACCTTCTCTTTTCCTTTTCGTGATACCTGCATACCACTATCTGCATTGCTTTGAGGAGATTCTCTTGATCTCAATCTGCCAGTCCATGGCAAAGTATGTGAACCACTATCAGAGGACACTGCAGGTCCACTAATATTTTGTGATTGCTATTGTGAATTCTGTGCAGCATTACCATTTTGTGCATCTATATCACCAATCAAATTTACTGGTTTATACCAACTACTCATCTCATAAAAAACCTCTCTGCTTACTGTAAACTTATGAGTAGAAGGGTTATAGCATCTATACCCTTTCTGCTATAAAGAATAACCAATAAAGATGCACTTCTCAGCTTTTGGATCCAACTTGGACCTCAACTCATCTGGCACATGAACATAGGCAATGCAACCAAAAATTTTCAAATGAGAAATATGTGGTTTCCTACCAGTATACATCTCCTCTGGCGTCATGCCATGTATTACTATAGTGGGAGTCCTGATCATTATGTAAACTACTATAGCAACTGCTTCAGCCCAATAATAATCTGGTAGGTCTTTTTCATTTAGCATGGCCTGAGATACCTCTCCAATATGCATGTTTTTCCTTTTTGCAAGTCCATTTTGCTATCGGGTATGACTGCATGAATAGTGCTGCTTTATGCCATGCTCCTGCAAGAACCTTGCAAACTCATTGAGAGGTACTCTTCCCCTCCATCTGACCTTAGGCATTTTATTTGCAGGCCTGTTTCTTTTTCAACCATAGCTTTAAAAGCTTTGAAATGCCCAAGCACTTCACTTTTCTTTTTCATTAAATACACCCAAACTTTTCTACTGTAGTCACCAATAAAAGTGACAAAATTATGAGAGCCTCCAATAGATGCAGCTTTAGTAGTCCACACATCAGAGTGGATTAATTCCAATGGCTTCTTACTCTCTTGAACATGTCTAGGAAATGGTTTTCTTGCCTGTTTTCCAAATTGACAGGCTTCACATAACTTATGCATTTCTGCAACCTTGAATTTAGGCAATCCTGCAATAATATTTTGGGCCTGAATTGATTTAAGTTGTTGTACATTAACATGACCAATGAGTTTATGCCAGATATCAATATCTGCAACTACACCGGTCCCATGTGCAAACATTGCTGCACTCAATTCAGGCATGTCCACATCTAACGTAAACATCCTGCCCTTCTTCTTTCCTTTTGCTATCAAGCGACCGTTATTTTTCATATCCTCAACAAAGCATCCATGAGGATTAAATCTGACCTGCAAGCCCAACTCAACCATTTGACTAACAAAAACCAGGTTCTTGGTGATATTCAGGACATGAAATACATCAGACAGGTATTTCTTTTTCCCGTCCTGCATAGACAAAGGAATTTTACCAATCTACACAATAGGATGTGTAGTATCATCACCAGTCTCCACAAATCCTGGTCTTTCCATTTTCCTTGCATCCTGCATCCATTCTGCATGACCTGTCATGTGGTTTGACGCACCTGAGTCAACATACCACACATCATTGCTTTCTTCTATACTTGTCACAGAATTGGTCATGTGCTGCACCATAAACAAATGCTCATTTCTATCATCACCCTATCTACTAGAGGATGCATAATTTCCTTGCTGCAATTTTCCATTCATAATGTCATTCTACTTTTTGTAGCAGTCTTTAGCCATATGACCCATTTTACCACAATAGTAGTATTCAACATTGCTGTTTGCATTTTGGCCTCTCTGCCATCCACCACGCCCTCTTTGGCTCCCCCTGCCTCTAGAGTTACCACTTCCTCCTCCAAAGGATTGGTTTTCTTGAGTTTGCTGCATATTCTGATTTCTACCATGGCCTCCAGATCGGCCTCCTCTACCTCTGTCTCTACCTCTTCCAGCAGTTGAGTAGAAGATAGTTTCTTTTGAAGTTCCTCTTGAAGAAGATGCACCACCATTTCTCTGCTCTTTAGAAATTAGAAGAGCAAACAACTCCTCAAAATCAGGAAAATTTTCACGGACGGCAATGGATGTCCAGAACTATGCATAATCCTTTCCTAGACCATTCAAGGTCACAGAAACTAAATCATCATCTTCCACTCGCGACCCAATGGAAGCAAGTGCATCTGCAATTTTCTTCACCTTCATGTGGTAGTCATTGATGCTCATATTTTCTCTCTGCACATTGCGCAACTCCTGCTTGAGCTGCATTTTCCTGGCTTGCGTATTTGTGTTGTACATTTTTGCCAAAGTATCCCATGCCTCCTTTGGCGTACTTGCATCCTCAATATGCACAATCATAGAATCTGAAATATAGTACATAACTTTTCTGGCTCTCTCATGCCATCCTTTAAATGCCTACATTTCCTATTGATTGGGAACATTAGGAAGAATTGGTTCTTCTTCATTTCCTGTAATGAACTCCCAATAGCCTTTTCCCATAAGGAAATTCTTCATTCTAAACTTCCATGCTTGGAAGTTGTTCTTGTCAAGCTTTTCAGTGACAATCTGTGAAAGAGAATCAGACGCCATTACAGAACACTGCAAAATATTCTGTCACGGTAAAAAACACAGCTTCTGCCTCACAAGGGCAAATCTGCAAAACTGACGAAAGTGGTATTTGACTACACAATCACTTCCTAGTGACGATTTTGCATCAATAGGCAATAAGGATGATTCTGCAACTCCCAATATCTCTGCGCATAGGAATACAATGCAATTTTTGCCGCAACTTTTCACCGACCTGTAGAACAATGGTCGCACATCAAAAACAGGGCCTTTTTCTCAGTGCTTGTGGAGAACTTCTGCCTCCAAAATGGGCCCCGAAATGGCCTCGAATCAGAAAAATAAAGTCACCACACTGCAGCATATATTGATCTCTTGCCACATCGCGAAGGGCGTCTCAATCTGAGACAATGGACTCTTGCACTTTCCGGCTGTGCTACCTACAGAGATTTGCTCCCAAACTCGAAAAAGGAAAGCAACACTGGTCCTCTTACCAGGACACCACAAACTTGGTTTGCTTTCTTGAGCTCCTTACCACGAACCAGGCTCTGATACCATGTGAAGATAGTGGGAGAGAAGGAAGGAGTCTCACTTGCGGCTTTCTCACATACACAATGGGGGAATACACACAAAGGTGGAGGTTGAAAACAGTTTTCCTCTTCTTAGTTGTGAAAGCCAAAAGAACTCTAGTAAAAAGAAATAGAAGAACCCTATATGTGGGTCTCAAACCAAACGTAGCTAACTAAGGTGGCATACTAACTGAGCCATGAACTAGAGTACATAAGGATAGCTGTCATCTAACTATTATTCATGAGTGGTGTACCAACCGCATCTGCAGCTAACAAGTCGGTGGTGACGTAAATGCACAACGGTCACCCTGGCATATCATGAGTGGAGCTCGATATCTCAACAATACCTCCCCAAGAGAAGAATGAAACTAGTGCCATTCCCCAAAAAGACAATGGAATCAGTGACGGCGATGGATAATGGTTGTACTTTATACTTCTTTATTGGTTTCATATGCTTTTGTGCTTCGACATTGTTGAATACACTCTAAAGAATCAAAATATTTCTATTATCCTCAACTTCCACATGGACCAATGATGCATGGAGGATATGGAGACATCAAATGTAGAGGACAACATACCACCCAAAATGGGGACTATCAATGTAGAGGACAACAAATGTAGAGCACAACATACCATCCAAATGGGGACTATTAATGATGCGATCAATATAGGAGGTATAGAAGAAAACATTACACAAAAAATGGAGACAATTGCAAGGAATATCATTAATCCTATACTTTTAGAAGATAACATGGATGAACATACTATCTCAACATTGGGATAAGACTAGATAATCTTATTGTTGTTGCAAACATGTATGAAATATGCCAAGAATAACAATCATATTAGACTTGAATGGCTTGCCATTGAGTCGCTACCTATTCAAGTTGCCAATACATCCATCTATTATGCATGGTAAAAATATTTATACGGTTGTTCATATTGGGTGCATAGAATTCCTTAGAATCTTGTACAAAGATTTAATGTACGTATCTGGTCAAATGCAATGGAGCATAACGTACTTAATATGGTAGGACTGCAAAATTATGCAAATGAGATCCTCCCTTTAGTTTGTTATATGGTCTCAGCAAGGATGCTA
This sequence comes from Dipteris shenzhenensis, assembly GCF_047967505.1. Lineage (NCBI taxonomy): Eukaryota > Viridiplantae > Streptophyta > Polypodiopsida > Gleicheniales > Dipteridaceae > Dipteris > Dipteris shenzhenensis. The sequence continues at coordinate 23,134,380 of NC_141614.1, read as the reverse complement.
CACTTATAGTAAGACAAGGATAAATAGGCCCGACAAGGTTGGTGTTGAGGCAATGTTCAGACCCTTAGCAAAAATCTCAAAGGCATTTGGATGTGATGCAAGAAAGGCAATCCTTGTTGATGACACCCCATACAAGGCTTGCATTAGCCCTCTATCAAATTGCATATTTTATTCAAAGTTTTAAGTACAAGAAAAGGATGATAATATTCTACTAGGAGAGTTGATGCCTTACTTACTACAACTCAATGAGGCTAAAGATGTGCGTAGCATGATCGAGATAAATCGCTATTGACAATTACCTATGATGGAGGGGCATAAGGATTTCAATGGTCAAGAATGTAATATAAAACAAGAAATCTTCCTCTTGCAGATCAACTAAGAGTGAGGGCTATAGGTGAAAATACAGAACCAAAAGGTGTACACCCTAATCAACCCATGGTGGTGATGGCCAGGTGCTTGAATTCAATGCATCCCAAATAAGACTTTGAAGGAATGCTCCACAACTCTCTAGCATGAATGCTATGCAAGTTTCTCAATTGACTATAGACCTAGGGTACAAAGGTCTCTATATCAAGAAACACATTGCTAAGGCCTACATAAAACAACTACATAATGCGTAATTTCCATGTAGGTACACATGTTAAAGTGTTTTTTCATTTTATCTCAAGTCTATATAACTATTGTTGTAGGTAATTGGAATTGTCCTTTTTGATGTAGAGAGATATTTGTGTTCTGTCATTTGACCTACTAACAAAAGGTTCTTGTTGAGCTTCGGAACATAGAGCACATCTTTCACTTATCCTTTTGTACTAGTGAAATTGTTCATAGGGATAACACCTGTCCCTTGAACTGGATTCGGTGTATTGTTTGCTGTGTAGATATTTTTCTATCCTTCTAATGGCTTCATTTCTATGAACCAGTCCTAATGATTTGTCATATGAGATGATGCACCGCTGTTGATGTACCAAGGATCATGTTCCACTTGGTCGACTTGATAGCTGAAATCCTCTTTGGGATTTAAATCAGTGTCTATGTACACTACTGTATCAGTCTAATGCAATTCCTCGCTTGCAAGAAACATATTTCCATGAAGACCATATTAGATAATTCGGGAAAAACATAATTCCTGGAATGGCAGTTTTGGAAGAAATTGTAGCCTTTCTCCATGAAAAAACAAGAGAAATATGTGAAAATAGACTAGATTGCCATTCATGAAGTATGTAATATCTACTACAATCTCAAATAATAAATAGAATATCAGTGTGCTCTCTAGAATTAAAACAATGGGAAATGACAAACATTTAATGCAAAATTAGGTGGCAATGACAATCATTAATTATCGTGCACTTTCAATGTTTAGACTGACTAGCATGATTGTAAAAGGATAACTTTACATGTCATGTTTATTACTCATTGCGAAGGAAAAAATACACTTTAGGATGAAAACATAATAGCTTGTTGATGCACCATTGAAAGCCTTGAAATAAATCATGATTCCAGAAACTCTCAATTTCTAGCCCCGGCGGGGAGAATGGCACCAATGCCAGCTCTACACAATCCATTGGAAAGAATGGCATGAGGGACACTCCGTCAAACTCCATTATGAATGTAGTTATGAACATGTTTCAATATTATTCACACACAACAATGACGCACCAATTTACACAACTGGAAAGAAAGTAGTAATTCCCATAAGTAATGATTGCACAAAGAAATACAATGTTATTATTCAAAACTCATAGTCTACAAATAGCTCCTCTCCTACATGTATATCATCTATGGATTCAATACAAATGTGACCATATTCTGCAATATCTATGTTCATCATGGGGTCATATCAAGGTGGAACATTAGGAGAAAATACATAACTAACGTTTGGCTTTGCATATGGTATTTCCATTGCTATTAATAAACCCTGCCACATTGCCATATTGATTATCACCAACAATATGCACCATATCCTTCATAGGGATAGTAGGGTCCTCTTGGATGGAGTACTTCTTTAGCCTTAGATGAACTCGGCATAATTCCTTCCAGTCTCTATAGGAGTACTTGTCACCTCCATAATGGAGAATAGTAGTCCCTATCTTGATGAAGTCATGCACAAACAAGAAGCCCAAGCCAGCACCTATAATGGTTGACTCATGCACCTAGACTTTAAGTCACATTTTTTATCCAAAACACTTCGTTGATAGGGATAGGTAACTTTGGTGGTCCAAATGGATCTCATTTTGGTATGTACCTACTCAATCATGATTTGAAATTACAAAGTCATCTTCGACGGTGATGAATGCACTATCAGAGACAAATCTAAAAGATGTCAGCTAGTAGCAAAAGGTGTCAAGGAAGGACGCTTATACAGAATGCTAGCTATAGTACCAAATAAGCATGCCATGTCAGCTCAACTGCAACAGATGCCACTATCTACAAAATGGCACAAAAGATATGGTCATGTCAACTTCAAGTACTTGTTAGATCTCAGGAATCAGAATATGGAAATTGGGATTCTGAAGCTACAATTTCTTGGAAAAGTTTGTGAAGCATGCTGCTTCGGCAAACAAAAGCAAACCAACTTTGCCAGAAGTACCTCTTGTGCATGATGTATTCTTGATTTGATTCATACAGATGTATGGGGTTATGCCCAGACCCACAACATCAATGGTTCACTTTACTACTTGACTTTCATCAATGACTACAGCAGATATTGTTGGGTCTACTTTTTGAAAGAGAAATCTGAAGTGTTTTCCAGATTTCAAGAATTCAAAGCCATGGTAGAAAACCAAACAGGCAGAAAGATCAAGGTCATGAGATCAGATAGAGGAGGGGAATACATGTCTTCAACATTCATGAACTTTTGCAGAAATCACGGCATTCGAAGACAATTTACATGTGCAGATACTCCTCAACAAAATGCAAGAGCTGAAAGGAAGAATGGGACTTTTGCAAATAGTGTTAGAGCAATGCTTAGTGAAAAGCATCTTCTGAATCAGTATTGGGCAGAAGCAATAGCTACAAATAACTACTTGCTTAATCGGCTTTCTACCGAACCGATACAGGGTATGACTCCTTATCAAGCATTCACTGGACACAAGCCACACATTGGGCATCTCCACATATTTGGTTGCATAGCATATGCCCACATACATGATGACCTGCATTGCAGAAAATTGGATGCAAAGTCACGCAAATGCATCATGGTTGGCTACAGTGAAGAAAGCAAAGCATACAAATCATATGATCCCATCAACCGCAAGGTCATTATCCCCAGAGATGTAATCTTTGATGAGGAATCAGAATGGGAAACCTCACCTACACAGGAGATAGAAGCATCGACTTCACAATCATCTACGGAACCGGTTGATGAAGAAGAGCAAGAATTGCCAACAACACCCCAAGCAGAGCCATAGCAGCTTAGATGGTCTACTAGGGAAAGCAGACCACCAGCCAGATTGACATATGCTCAGAAAGGCAAAGTAATTTAGGTGGAAACCACCAACTATGCTCTTATGACTACCATCATGGCTACAGAAGAGCCAGTGTACTTTGAAGACGCAGTAGACAAGCCAGAATGGCAAACTGCTATGAATGAAGAAATGGATGCTTTGTATAAGAATAATACTTGGGATTTATGTGACCTTCCACCAGGAAAGAAGGCCATAACAAACAAATGGGTATACAAAGTGAAGTACAATCCAGATGGAAGTATTCAAAGATACAAAGCCAGACTAGTTGCAAAAGGATTTGCACAACAATATGGTCAGGACTATGATGAGACTTATGCTCCAGTAGCAAAGATGGATTCCATATGGTTCTTGATATCACTAGCAACACTCAGCAAATGGAATGTGTATCAGCTCGATGTCAAGAATGCATTTCTCAACGGTTACCTAGATGAGGAAGTCTACATGCAACAACTAGCAGGTTATGTTGAACTAGGAAAATACAATAAGGTTTGCCATCTCAAGAAAAGTCTCTACAGCTTAAAGCAAGCACCTAGAAGTTGGTACAGCAGAATCGACAAGTATTTTGCTGATCTGGGATACAAGAAGTCCGATGCAGATCATACTCTCTACCACAAAGTTCAAGGGGAAGACATTACTATTGCACTTTTGTACATGGATGATCTGATTGTAGTAGGAAGCAAGGATAGATTCATCAGAAAATTGAAATAAGACTTATCTACAGAGTTCGACATGAAAGATCTTGGACTTATGCACTATTGTCTTGGAATTGAGTTCTAGAGACATTCAGATAGCACATTCATGAGTCAGCTCAAGTATGTTGATAGTCTCCTGAAGAAGTTTCATATGGCAGATTGCAAGATTGAAGCCACTCCCATGGAATAGAGTTTGAAACTTACTAAAGATTCAAAAAAGCCTACAATCAATGGCAGATACTATAGGCAGCTCATCGGATCTCTTATATATCTGACAATCACATGGCCAGATATTTGTTATGCAATAAGCTCACTAGCACAATTTATGGCAAATCCAAAACAGTCTCATTGGAATGCAGCCAAAAGAGTCTTGAAATACATCAGAGGTACAAGAGAGTTTGGGATAGAATACAAAGGAAGTCATCCACAGTTGCATGGATACTATGACTGTGACTATGCCGGAGATCATGAGACCAGGAGATCGACACAGGGATATGCATTTTTCCTTGGTCAAGTTGCTATATCATGGTTGTCAAACAAACAGCCAACTATTTCTTTGTCTTCGACTAAAGCAGAATATAGAGCACTCACTACAGGTGCATGTGAGGCTATATGGCTCAGAAGACTATTGTCAGAAATAGATTACTTTGATGAAGCAAAGCCAACAACAATATACTGTGATAATCAATCGGCTCAAGCATTGGCCGAAAATCTGGTATATCACTCTAGGACAAAGCACATTGATGTCAGAGAGCACTTCATTAGAGAAAGAGTGTTACTTGGTGACATCACACTGCAGCATTGTGATGGCAAAGAAAATGTTGCAGACATCTTTACCAAACCACTCGATAAAGAGCTATTCAAGAAACACCGACTTGATGCAGAGGAAGGACATTCCCATTAAAGGGATGTGATGGAATGTAATGCTCATTCCTTCTTCGATTCCCTCGAATCATCATCTTAAGGGAAGGCCTACTTCATGGTGTTGATCTTGAGGGAGGATGTTGAGAGTTCATGCTCAACATCATGTGAGCATGTGTGCATAGCACCATGATCACGTGATCATATGTGCATAGCACTAACCTTATAGAGTGCTATAAAGGAAAGAGTTAGATCCCCAAACCCTAACCCTAAAAGGGTTTGTATATATTCTATTTTTTCAACTAAATCTAGTGTACAGTTAGTCATTTGTGTTGTGCTCTCTAGCTGTGCCCTCTCTCCTCATCTCCACTCTTCTCCTCTCCCCTCTTCATATTTTGTCATTACTAACTTTTTTGAGGTGAACCCCTCGAGTACAAATCCGAGTTGGTTGTGAACGAATGACAAATGAACTTTGCACACCGATGTGGTGTAGATGATGAATAAAACTTTCCACACCAATGTTGTGCACACTTTCACATCAACCTAGTCTTGTCCCATTGCAACTTAAGAGTGAGAAGTGATAGATAAGTTGCATAAGATGTAACCTATGTAAAGACTTCCATTGTGTAGCCCATCTGCCCAATACTACCCTAATCTTTTTAACTTTTTTCTTCCTTTAGTTTTGGTTTCTGTGCAACCCCTACTTATGTAGTTGAATTTAAGAGAGAATGTTCATAATAGAGCAAGGTGCACTATTCCATTGAGGAATATAAGGAAATATGCACAACACCTAAGGGGTAAAGATGTATATTCTTCATCATGTTTCAGAAAACACTTAGTGTATAGTTGTACATATCATGTGCACTTCTCTCTCCGATAATTCATCAATAGTCTACGCATGCTGTGTGTGTGTGTGTGTGTGTGTGTGTGTGTGTGTGTACTTCGTGGTGGGTTTTCACCTCTTATGAGGTTTCCCATAGAGAAATATAAGATTTCACTATATATAAAAAGTGTGTGTGTGTACTTCATGGTGGGTTTTCACCTCTTCTGAGGTTTCCCACAGAGAAATATAATATTTCACTATATATAAAAAGTGTGTGTGTGTGAGTGTGTGTGTGTGTGTGTGTGTTTGTGTGTGTATGTGTGTGTGTGTGTGTGTGTGTGTGTGTGTGTGTGTGTGTGTGTGTGTGTGTGTGTGTGTGTGTGTGTGTGTGTGTGTGTGTGTGTGTGTGTGTGTGTGTGTGTGTGTGTGTGTGTGTGTTTGTGTGTGTATGTGTGTGTGTGTGTGTGTGTGTGTATGTGTGTGTGTGTGTGTGTGTGTGTGTGTGTGTGTGTGTGTGTGTATAATATATGGCTATTCATCCATACTATATAACTATCGAGGAGGAGTTAGAATGAGGAGCCGAACCCACAAACCTACAGGCCTATCTATCTATCGATCTACTCGGGGGTTGCACTGCTAAGAAACCCTATGTATCAAGTGCATTCAAGGGATATTTAAAAAAACTCAGCTAAAAATTTTCACCCAATAAAAACACCCCTCTCTACTTAAGAACTAAATGATTTTTTTCTGAAATTGAACTAAAAAACCTATCCCTATGAATGAACATGGTACACTAAAATTTTGAGAGGTGAACCCCTTGAGTTGATCTGTCTATCTAGACATAGCTCCAAATATATGCAACTAAGTGCTCAAAGAGAGATATGGTCTACAACCATTTGTCTTTGTAGTAAGTCAAACTTCTATGAAACGTCCCTAAGAGACTTGACCCCAGGAAAGGACCTAAGAGTCTCTACCAGACTCAAACAATAAACTCTTTGATGGGATTTTTTTGTGCGATTGTATCTTTTTGTATTGGATAAAAAATTCTATGTAAACCATAGATAAGAGCACTCATGTGTAGGAGGCAGCAGCACTAATAGGTGCACATGTAGCTAGCATGGATAAGGTAGAAGATAGAAACTAGGAAATACCATGACATTGGCCCCCTCTATTTTTGTATTGAACATATATTTTGGAAGTAATTTAGCGCTTGTATGGAGAACCCTAGTCGCAAGAAATGATGAAAAGAACTTCGCGACCAAATTGATGATTGGATAGCCATCAAAGCTTGGATGTGGACCCTGGATCTTGCGCCAGCACATGGAATGGATGGTGGAATGACTTGTCACCAAGACACTGAAGATGGACCGTACTATTCTTAGGTAAGGAGCACTTTGCATGACCATAAACAGAAGGAGTGGACCACAAAGAAAGAAAAAAGGGATGGTCCCTATTGATTATGGAAAAATAACCAATTAACAACTGAATTTTTGCATGGAAAGCAAGGGATGGGAAGTAAAGTAAGTGGAAAGCAACTAGCAGATGGCCATCTATAACAAAGAGCAGCCGGCCTTGGTTCAGGATATCTTCTTGTTTGTCTTATTGAAGAGAGCAGTTGATCACGTTTTCATGATGTTTGTGCTCATTTCAGTTGTGGTGGGAGTCGCCCATCTTGGTTTGAGAGAGTTGTTTGTGAGAGGCCGCCTTACTGTGCCATGAGAAGGTTACGCAGCTGGTAAAGGAGATTCTCAAAGTCATAGGATAGTCCTTGAAGGACGGTTTGCTGTTAATTAACACAGGCAAAAGGTTCGCTCAACAGCAAAGGAGGTGTTGCACCATTATTCAGTGAAGGTGGCTCACCGTTAGTTGCAGTTTTTCTTACTCAAAGGTCTTTGGTCATTTCAGGAAGCTCGTGGACATTCGTAGAAGGTCGTGAAGCTCCTGTTTGTGCCATCGACGTTACGAGGATGCCATACTTGATCACGGGCATTTGCTGGATATGAATCTGAGGGTAATCTCATAGAGCTAGAAGGTGAATAAAAGCGTGTTTTTCTTTGGTTTTTAGACAGTGCAATTTTTAATTACGCTCAATCGGCAGAGAGGGAGCCTCGTGTGATTTTTACCATACCTTGATTGTGAACTTTTTGATTGCAAACTTTCTGGTACTTTTCCGGATTGCTGAGGTCCTTGCTGATTGGGTTGCGCGAGCAGATTGATGGTGATTACGCGAGGGCACGTGGCATGCTAGCTCGTGGTTGCAGACTGATTTAGTTCGTGAAGCTTGTAGGCTATTCCAGTTGCGCGAGTAATCCCTGAGGGTGACGGATCACAATGTTTTTTGGTTGTCTCACTATTATTTGGAGTTTGGGAAACCTTTGAAACCTTTGATAACTCCAGCGGATCTATTGGAGTTTCTGGGTTGCTTTAGTCAACCTGTGGGTGTGCATAGAGGAGGGCATCCAACTCTTAGATGCCAACCTTTTTTGTAGAGCCACTGATGATGACGTGATTGTAGAGGCAACTTTGTTCAATTTGAGAGGTCATAGAAGATTAGTAGAGAAAGCATTGCACCATTATTTTGTGAAGGTGGCTAATCGTCAATTGTAAATCTTGCTCATTTCACAGGTTCTTGAACGGGAGCTCATGGATGTTCGTAGTGGCCTGTTGTTGTTACAATTGATAATGGGACTATTCTTGTGATACTGGGATGGCCAATTTAATAGAGAAGGGAGGCACTGTTGATTTTGAGCCCGTGGAGTTTGAGTGTCAAAGTTGCTCATGGGCTTTGCCTTAGTTTATGGAAGGCATGCTTGGTAAAACAACTCAATTCTTCATGAGGAGTAAGGCTCTTGTCAAGAAGTTACAAAAGCGAATTGGTAATTGGTTGTAAGCATAAGCAAGCTTCAAGGTTCTATACAAGCTCCAAGGAATTTAGTCAATATTTGGCAAGCAAGGTTCTATCTGATCCTACAGGGGGTTTTTGTGAGGAGTTCATGATTTCTTGGTAGTGGTGATTTTCATATGCTCTAGTGTTCTTTGCATTTCCAAGCAATTATCTTTTATTATTAGCATATGGTTTTTTTCCAGTATATGGTGTTTTGAGTTGATCTTGGGATTGTGTTTCCCCTCAGTGTGTTTTCAAACATAATTGTTCATCCAGCTATAAAGGCATTTTAGTGTAGCTTTGCAAGTCTCATCAACGTAAACCAATTTGAGCTTAGAACCAACTAGGGAAGGCCTAACTCTTAGTTAGAACAAGGGCCTTCTTGAACTTCCAATGCAAACAAGAAAGTGTAGTATAACCACAAATATGTCTTTGAGATTGTGAGGTCAAGTCCACAAATAGTGGATTCAAAAATGTTGCAGGCTAATGGAATCATCTTATGTATGGTTCCAACATATTGACATTTCATGTAAACATGGTAAAGTAATCAGTTCTACTATAGCATCATATCCTTTGTATTCAAAGCAAATGAACGTTTAGTTCCCATCATAAACATTGGCATGATATATCTTAAGCCAAAATAGCATTTATACATAGACTAATCACATAGAAATCATTAACATGGGCATTCTAGGCATTCATAACTTTAACAACCTCCTAGTCCATTCTATGCTACTCGATTGGGCTAGTAATCAAGTCCAACAACTTTGCTTCTTCAAGTGTTATGAGTCACTATAGATAATTTCATAAGAAATAAAAGGTGTGATGACGTTTCCCTCTAGGATGGGACTCTAAAAATACTCCCAATAGAGTGCTAGAAACCTTTATACTTTCCATTATAAGACATAATGTTATGTCATCAAACTAAACTACATGCGACATCTTTACCAAACCACTTGGTAAAGAGCTTTTCAAGAAGCACCGACAAGCTCTTGGTTTGACTCAGAGGAAGGACATTCCCATTAGAGGGGTGTGATTGAATGTAATGCTCAGTCCTTCTCCATTTCCCAAGAATCATCATCTTGAGGGAAGGCCTACTTCATGATGTTGATCTTGAGGGAAGGTTCTAAGAAACCATGCTCAACATCATGTGATCATATGTGCATAGCACTAACCCAATAGAGTGCTATAAAGGAAAGGGTTAAAATGTTTTGTATATATTCTACATTTTCAACTAAATCTAGTGCGTGGTGGTCTCTCCAAGCCAATCTATTATTTGCATGGGATGTGGGAAAAGATGCAGCAAAAGGCTGCATGATGACAGGTGGTCAGAGAGACTGCACTACGGCATTGTTCAAAATGATAGATTGCGTCTAATTATTACACCAAGAACCAGCACGGTGGTCTATCCAAGCCAACCAATGATCTGCATGGGTGCAAGCCTAATGATAGGTAGCAAAGCTGCAACAAAAGGCTGTGCGATGATAAGTGATCAGGCAGTGTAGGCCAGAGACTGCACTATGAAAAGCAGTGCAGAGATGCTATGTCTCAAGCTATGTGGTGTTTTGAACTACTAGATTGCATCAAATTATTATGCCAGTGTGCCTTCATGACATTGGAAAATTTTTTGGCAAGAGTGTGGGTTCACAAAAAATTCAAATATTCACCCAGGAGCGCGTCGCTTCGCGGCCCTAAAATGGCCCCAAAAATAGTTTCGCAATTGGCTACACCCAATCAAATGTTGACCCGTGCATAGGTACATGGTTGTGTCTTTACATGTATAATGATACTTTTATGCCTCTCTTTCTAGCACATCTCTTATACTAACATAGTCATGCACGCATGCAGGACTTGCAATAAGTGGGTACCATGCTTGTCTTGTTTGTGGAAAGGGTTTGAGTGCACTTGCATGACACTCCAAACATATCAAAAAAATGGTTTATGGTCATGCTCGATACCTTCAGCTCGACCATCTTGTGCATGAAGGCCAGCTTGATCCACCACCACCATATTTGAACACAAGTGACTAGATTCAAGCTTGTAGGATGAATGGAGAGGATCTTTCTCCTGATATGAAGAGGTTATCCATCTTTCACGAGCTTCTTTATTGGGTTCAGTTACAAATCAATCATCTCTTCGATCCCATACATATCTTCAAGAATGTGGGGACTACTACTTTGGCACACTTGGTTGGTGACAAAGACTCAAGAGAAGTGCAAGAAGACTTATGTGCTATGAGTAGGATGCCTCATTTGTGGCCCCAAGTGCGTGGTCATAAAGTTTCCTCTCGAAAGCAACATGGATCCTCTCCAAGAGAGAGGAGGCAGCAGTGTTACCACCCAAAAGAGTTCCATTGTTACAAATGTAATATGTAGAAGTGAATATGTGTGTGTGGCATTAGTAGAATATAATATGGAGTGGCAAGGGCCCAAGGTTGAGGTAGCAGGGCATGTCCATGTGCCACCCTTCCAAGTAAGAGGACCCATATTAGGTGTGTTGTACATAGTCCATGGTACAAATAATATAGTATTGTGAGATGGCATGGAATCTCCATGTGCCACCCCTCCACCTAGGCAATCCCATGAAACATCGATTGATGTATGACCAAGGCCAAGGGGACATATTTTATTTAGCCAAAATGGAGAAATTCTATGAATGAAGAAATGGATGTTTTGTATAAGAATAATACTTGGGAATTATGCGACCTTCCACCAGGAAAGAAGGCCATAGCAAACAAATGGGTATACAAAGTGAAGTACAATCCAGATGGAAGTATTCAAAGATACAAAGCCAGACTAGTTGCAAAAGGATTTGCATTGCAATATGGTCAGGTCTATGATGAGAATTAGGCTCCAGTAGCAAAGATGGATTCCATACGGTTCTTGATATCACTAGCGATACTCAGCAGATGGAATGTGTACCAGCTCGATGTAAGGAATGCATTTCTCAATGGTTACCTAGATGAGGAAGTCTATATGCAACAACTAGCAGGTTATACCAGAAAAGGAGAATAAGATTTGCCATCTCAAGAAAGGTCTCTACGGCTTAAAGCAAGCACCCAAAAGTTGGTACAGTATAATTGACAAGTATTTTGCTGATTTGGGATACATGAAGTCCAATGCAGGATCATACTCTCTACTACAAAGTTCAAGGGGAAGACATTACTATTGCACTTTTGTACATAGATGATCTAATTGTGACCGGAAGCAAGGATAGCTTCATTAGAAAACTGAAACAAGACTTATCTCCAGAGTTCAACATGAAAGATCTTGGACTTATGCACTATTGTCTTGGAGTTTAGTTTTGGAGAGATTCACATAGCACATTCATGAGTCAGGTCAAGTATATTGACAGCCTCCTGAAGAAGTTTCATATGGCAGATTACAAGATTGCAACCACTCCCATGGAACAAAGTTTGAAACTTACAAAAGATTCAAAAAAGCCTACAGTCAATGACAGTTACTATAGGTAGCTCATCGGATCTCTTATACATCTGAGTATCACACGGCTAGATATTTGTTACGCAGTAAGCCTACTAGCACAATTTATGGCAAATCCAAAATAGTCTCACTAGAATGCAGCCAAAAGAGTCTTGAGATACATCAGAGGTACAAGATAGTTTGGAATGGAATACAGAGGAAGTCATCCACGGTTGCATGGATATTGTGACAGTGACTATTGTGACATGAAGTTGGGGGTAATAAACTTCACGCACCTCTTCACTTCCTGCTGCTTTCAAACTGATTGACAAAGATATTTATCATTGAGAAAGGAAAATTAAAAAAGAAGATTTTCTGCCAAGATACCACACCATACTTTCCTCCCTTAGATGAGAATGAAGATGGTAGAATCCCAAGTGATGTTGTACTCAAGCATAGGGAGAAGGAAAGGATCAGCAGAGGCCATAATCTCAACAAGCCGGTCTATGCCAAAGAGAAAAGCGATACATTGTTGAAAGAAGATCTTGCAGCTTAACATGACATGAACTGATATATATCGAGGAGTTTGAAGGGGCTGATTGGGTCCGATGGGTAGGTTCCAAGGAAACATTGCACCTCCTTCATAGACACCTTTACACTTAGCTCAAAACACTCTACAAATTGTCATTAGGCATAGAGGCCTATAACTTTCAGTAGAGACATGATATCAAAGATTTAAAGATGTTCCGAGAGATAGGCTTCGCACTGATATACATTTCGTCAGAAACAAAGAATCGGCCAGAAAGTTATGGGCAGTTTACTAGACAGGAGTAAAAACTATCATGAAAACAGACTATCAGACACAAGGACTCATAACTTCCTGCAGCAGTATATCTGATTAAAAATCTAAGTATATATAGACATGGGCCTTGAAGAGAGCTTCGTGTTGATATATGTTTCATAAGAAACAAAAAAGCTTCCAGAAAGTTTTGCAAAGTTTTGTAGACAGGGGTAAAAACTGTCATGAAAATAGACTATCCAACACAGAGACTCGAAATTTTTTACAACAGTTTTTGTTTTAAAATCTAAGTACATAGAGACATGCGTCTTAAAGAGAGCTTTGCACTGATATAAGTTTCATTAAAATCAGACTATAGAGTAGAAAGTTATGAGCAAAATACTAATAGGGGGCCAAACTGTCATAAAAAATTGCCCTCCAGCCATGCTAATTTCACCTGAGCAGGATGCTCCCTCAAGACTCCACCTTCATCAACGATCCACCACTCATAGATTTTGCCTCGAAGAGAGTAAGTAATTCCCTTGGTGGCTCGAGAAATGGATGGACCATGTGTGTGCAATGAGTGGCTGAATAGAAAGAACTTTTAAGGTTTTGAAAGAATGAAAAGGAATGAGACACTCAAGAGAGAGAACCTGAAGTGACCTTCATTACCAATAGAGTGAGACTCCACTCCAATGCAATCCAAAACACTACAAAAACAAGGGAGAAGAAGAGTTTTCATACATACAAGAGGGAGCAGAAGCTCCAAGACTACTCAAGAGGGAGTTAACCCTCGAGGAAACATGATTTTTTCCTTATATTACTGAACATCTTGTAGTTCTGGCCATCTAGTGTCTACCCAAGAAACAACCCCTCGGTCTTGTACTACAATGGCTTGAGTAGCTAACTCATTTGTCCTTTGATTTTCTTTTCTGTTTATATGAACAAACTTGCAAAAATCAAACTGACTACATAGTGCCATAGCCTTTTGATTAAGCTCCTTTCAATGAGGACTTCTTGTCTTGTAATGCCCTTGCATTTGCTTTATAATAAGCTGAGAATCCCCTCTTACTTCCAATTCTTTAACTTGACTTTGAAGACAACTCTCCAAACCAAGGATCAAAGCATTATACTTAGCTGCATTGTTAGTTGTGATACCTGGAAGCTCTTGTCCTCTTGCCCACACCTCTTGAACTTCAGAATTCATCAAGAGTGTCCCCCCGGCTCCTTGTTGGTGTGAAGTTTAAAAGCCCCATCAAAATACAAAAAAAAAGCTATTGGTGTCATATCCCTTTCATCATTAATGTCCTCCTTATATTTATTTTCTTCTCCTAGATCCTTCTATCCTATGAGCAAATCAGCCTCAGTGGACCTAGTGGTATTTTCAATGATAAAAGAGAAAGAGAACTCTTGAAGCTCTGACAACCATTTTGCAAATCTCCCCCCAGGATTAGGCTTGAGAACAAGATATGCTAATACAAACTGAGAGGTAAGGAAGAAAAATGGCCGAGGTAATAAATAGGAGCGAAACTTCCAGACTGAGAACACCAAAGAGAGTGCTTGCTGCTCCATTTATTCATACCTTGTTTCTGCCTCTGTAAACTCTCGGTTGGCATAATAGATGGGTCGCATTCTACTTGCCTCTCGTTTTTGTAGCAATACATCACCAATTGAATGCAAAGATATACTTGGATTTACATAAAAGTCTTGAGACCAATCAGGGGGCTTCAATATTGGGCCCTTACTCATGGCCTCCTTAAGTTGCTGAAAAGACGCTTGTTGCTTCACACCCCATTGGAAAGAAACTCCTTTTCCTATCAACAAGTTCATGGGATGCACTATATCTATGAAATCATCACAAAAGCGTTGATAATACTTGCTTTTTCCTAGAATTTTGCAAACACCAATGACATTCTCAGGACTTGGCAATGCCATGATTGCTTGAACCTTGTCAGGATCCATTTGTAGGCCTTCTTTAGACACAATATGCCCCAATAAGACTACTTTTATTTGAGCCAAATGACACTTGCTAGGATTTCGACACCCTTTTGCTTCATCAATCCTGGCTAAGGCCATCTTTAACTTCTCCATGTGAGATATGCACCGACAATAAATGCAAAAATCATCCAAAAACACCCTTATGAACTTTCCCAAGTAAGGCTCGAGCACTTGACTCATGAACCTTTGAAATGTGACTGGTGCATTGGTCAACCCAAAAGGCATCACTCTGTAAGCAAAAACTCCCCAAGGTGTGACAAATGATATTTTCTTTTGATCTTCCTCCTGAATACAAATTTGAAAGTACCGAGAATACCCATCACATACTAAATACATCTCATGCCCTACTACTTGGTCTAGTATTTCATCTTGGAATGGCAAAGGAAAATGATCCCTCTTAGTGCATGCATTCAATGGACGAAAGTCCACACAAACCCGCCACTTATTTCCTTTCTTTGGTGTGACAACTACAGGAGATATCCAGTCTGAATCATCAACAGGAAAGATGAATCCCACCTCAATTAGTTGTGTTACCTATTTCTTTAGTGCCTTAGCTTGGATCACCCCCAATCGTCTTAAGGGTTGCACAATTGGATTGCTTTCTGGCTTCAACTCAATCTTGTGCTCCACAAGAGATATTGGTCGAACCTGTGAATAGCTTGTTGCAAAGAGACATGTAAAATCATCTAACATATCTAAGTACTGGAGCTTCTCACTACTTGATAGAGAATCACCAAGAAGCTCTTCATTGCATTGCCGTCATTTAGTGTGCTCCACATCCTCCACATGAAGTGTTTCTATAGGATCTTCTTGCACCACCACCATGTTCCCTCCTAACTCATTCTGATCAGCACCAAGACAAAGACCAAAGGCCACTCCTTCCACCTCACCCTCTGAGCTGGACTCCTCGGAGCTACACCCTGTCTCTTCTTCTTCATCGGTTAAGTCAGAGCTCGAACTCTCTGATGTTGAAGAATCCCCCTTGACAACTTCCTTTTTGCGACTTCTGATGTTGTAGAGCACCTTCTTATCATTTCCCTGCAAAATCAATTCTCCAGTATCCCACTTTTGAACAGCCTTCACCTTGCATAGCCAAGGCCTTCCCAAAATCAATGGATAGGCACATGCATCTGCCTTGGTAGGGACCACCTAAAAAGTAGTAAGCATAGAAATTCCACATACATCCACTTCTAGATTCTTCACAACTCCCAAGGACTTAACCCTAGTGTTGTCAACCAATTTGATGCGATAAGGAGAGGTAGCACTAGAGTATTTCAAATAAGCATGTATCATGGTCTTCTTACTCATGCCATTAATCGATGCACCTCCATCAATGTACACATTAGAAATCACTTGACCATCAATGAACACATCAACCACAAGTACATCATCACCAACATCTATATCTACCTTTTGAACAATAGGAATGTCACTTTTCTTCTTTTTCTTCTTTAACACTCTTGTGCTTGCTAGCTTTCCCCATTCCTTTCGTAGTTTTGGAGACAAAGCAAGTAATTGACCAAAGGAGATATGAGCTTCCTTTTCTTTAAGGTCGGACAAAAAGTCATAGCTTCTAATGCCTTGTCCTAAAGGAATGTCTAACTGGCTAATTCTCCTTCTAGATGTCTTCTTTTCCTTACTATGGTGTTCCTCTTCCTGATGTTCCTCATGTACTTCTTCCTTGCTTTCTTCTTCTTCTTTTTCTTTACCATGACCCTGTTTAGCCATCATAACCTCTCTTTTCTCATCCCTTGAAGAATCTTCTAACAAGGATACTAGTTTTTCTTCTTTCTTTCTCAATCTAGGACACTCAGGGCAACAGTGACCTTTTTCATTACATTCATAGCAAGTGACCCCACTCTTATCTTGAGGCCTATCTTCACTCTTTGGTGCTCTAGGTTGTCATGCATTAACCAAACTCGGGGGGATCACTCATCATATGTAACTATATCACGTGAGTTCAACAGAAGGATATTTTTTATTTCTAAAATTTACAGAAATAAATATACATAAGGGACTATTTAAAATAGTTCTGAAAAAAATTTACAGATTTGTATAGAAAAGGGGTACATTTTATTAATGAAAAATTTACAGATAAGGTATTTTAGAAATAGGCCTTGAACGCACGTGATATAGAGGGTTTATACATAGTGACCCCCCCGAGTAACCAAATGAGATTTCAAATCAGAAAACTCTGCCATCAATTGGGAGATATTTTGATCTAACTCAAAGGACTTTCGTACCTAAGGAGGGCCCATTACCTCCACCTTAGAAGTTGAAGCTCTTGAAGACGCAAAAGTGGATTTGATCTTTAGAGAAGCTTCTTTCTTGGTCGTAATGCAAAGTGCCTCCACGTATGTTGTGGGATCTTTACTCATTACTTTTGAGCAAAGAAGAGGCTCCAAAGCCATAACAAATATGCTCATCTTTAAGTGCTCCATCCTTGAGAGACTTTGAGGGGCCAATGATGCAGATGCCACAGCTCACAAAGCTACCCTTTCATACTTTGTCCATAAAGTTTCATATCGAATTGCCCACGTAGAGACCATCTCACCCTCTCCTTGATAGAACTGGTCCAATTGCGTCTGATTTCCCCATTGGATCAAGGCAAGAAGACTACTTGGTGGTTCAAGACATTGCCAACCGGTTTTTAAATATCACACTCCCACAACTCATAGCATTAAGCCCTAAGGTGACGTGTGAATTGCAACAAGGGATTTCTACAAGGAGGTCCAAGAGGAAGGAAAAGGTGCAGGAGATTTTGTCTATCTCAAAAAATATTGATCGACACCCACACACCGTGGATGTCATCATAGATAATTGGTACATCAAGAATGTGTGCATCGATGGTGGTGCCACATGCAACATCATGGTACCCCGCATCATGAAAAAGTTAAATATAAAATGCACTAGGCACTCCTCTACTTGGATCAAGGTAGCAGATGGAAGACGACTTGCTACCATAAGGGTCATTGAGGATTTGTCCATCACAGTCAATGGGCTAACCACCACCATCAATTTCTATGTGGTTGACATAGAAGATATGGGAAGAAGCTATTCAGCCATACTTAGGTGACCATGGCTCAGGAAGAGTGATGCAGTTAGCTAGTGGAAAACCTGACACATGTCTTTTGGCACTTCAAAGGAGAAGATCCCGGTTCAGCCGGGTGCGGTGAAACTAGAAGAAAAAGAAGAGTTGGGAAGTGACAGTGCCTCATCCAAAGTATCTGAGTCTCTTGAAGACTTAGACGGGGGGGGAGAGGTCTCCGAAGAAGAAATATATATGATGGAAGTGTCTCCTACTCCATTGCCAGCAGAGAAGGTAACTGCCACACCCCAACAACTAGAGTCTATGCTTTCTTTTGATCTTACTCCCAATGACAAGGATGAATTCCTATAAATGTTTAAAGATTTCCAACTAAAAAAATTTTTAGAGATCGGAGTTGCGGAGAATAGGCCACAAGTTACCATCATTTGCATCATGTGACTGCCATAGAACGTAAGATAGAACTGAAGCTAGATGCTAAGCCTGTGGCACAAAAGTTTAGAAGGTTAGGCCTAATTAGAATTGATGCGCTACGCACAGAGGTGTAAAAGCTAGTAGAAGTTGGACTCATTATTCGGGTCACCAACACCGAATGGGTTTCACTAGTGGTTGTCACTCCCAAGAAGAAGAAGAAGTGGCGGGATTGCATTGACTACAAGAATCTCAACATGGCCATGAAAAGAGATCATCATCCTTTGCCATTTCAGGACATCATTATGGAGAAGGTGAGTGGCCATGAGATGTACACTTTTTGTGATGGCTACTTAGGATTTTATCAAATGAGAATTGCAAAAGATGTGTACAAGACTACATTTTCCATGCCATGGGGCACTTTCATTTCAAAGTGATGCCGTTTGGTCTTACAAATGCTCCAACTACATTCCAACGGTTCATGCAGAGGGTCTTTGCCCCTTATTTGGGGATTTTCTTGGAAGTGTGTTTAGATGATTTTTGCATATTTTCTACACGAAGTGAGCACATCATGAAGTTTCACATGGCTTTCCAAAGGATTAATGAAGCAAATGGCAGCCTCAACCCCAAGACATGCAATATTGGGGCCACTCAAGGAAGATTTCTTAGTCACATTGTCTCAACAGATGGCATTAGGCCTGATCCAGATAAGGTTGATCCAATTCTTAAGCTCTCTTCACCGACCACAAGGCATCAGGTGCGTTCCTTTGTGAACTTGGCAAGATATTACCAGTGCTTCATTGATCAGTATGCTACTTTGACTAGACCCATGACTATGTTGTTAAAAGATGGTATTACTTTTCATGGAGTGAAGAATGTGACCAAAGGTTTGTGCAAATCAAGGGGGCTCTTACATCTGAGCCTATTCTCCACAACCTCGATTGGTCCAAGATCTTTTATATCAAGCAAGGGTTTGGAGAGCACACTTTGGCACGGATTCTTCTCCAGCAAGGGGAAGACTGATTCATGTATCCCATTCAGTTCGCTTCATAGCAAATGCTTGAAACAAAGAAACGCTATTCTAATGCCGACAAGCATGCTCTATCCTTGGTGTTTTAACAGTGTAACATCTATTTCAGGTACGTAACATTGGTACCTGTTTTAAGATTCCCTAAAAAATTCATTAAAATAATAACTTTTTTAGAAAAAAGCTATATTTTGCGTAGTCAAAAACTAAAAACCTATAGAATTCATACATTTTTCAAACATCATGCCTATAAATTAAAAAGAGCCTCCACGATATCGCAAAATATCTTTCGATTTTCTATATTCTCAAAGTCTTAAAGATTTTACCTTCCTGTGCCCTTTGTATTTTTATCAAAAGATAACTTTTGTGGTCGATGATATCATCGATCAAATGCATGCCAGGTTGATGATATCATCGACCTAGCACGTGGGCGCATGCTTTTCTCTCTGGGCATTTTGAAAAAATCATCGGAATGTATCCGTGTTTATAGTCATTTTTAGGGTTTTAGGGAATCTACAAAAAATTTACCTTTTTCCTCAAATAATTTAGACCTTTCAAAGGTTTTGGCTCACTTGGTCAATGATATCATTGACCAAGCATATAGCTTGGTTGCATAAAGCAAGCAAGGTAGAGCTTGGTAGATGATATCATTGAATGAGCAATTGGGTTAGATATTTTGATATATGCATTTCAATTGAGACAATCAGGGCAATTTCCAAAGGCAACACAATACATAACATTATCCCGAAAGATTCCAAAGACATTGATTGGATGCAGTGCACAAGTTCATGCCATGTAAGAAAGAGGGTGGATCTCAACTTGGCTAGGTTGACTTAGAGAATGTTCTAGTGGATAGTTTGGAGGAGGAAGGCTCTTACAACTTTTACCCCACAAAGATTTAGCTCTAGTGCATTTGAAGGTATAGGATCCAAGGATGAGTGCTATTCTTTGTAGAATCAATGGCATGTATATTTGTGAAGCAATGTAATTTCTAGCATATTAGACTTTTGAAACATGTCATGCCATGGTCCTTTTATTTGCATTGGATGCAAAGGTCCATATTGTAATGGTTTTGAGACATTATTGTATTTTATGTGGATTTTGTATTCTAAGTAAAGGTTTTCATGCCTATTTTTTGAGGCCAATGGGATTAGAAAGTTGCTGAGGTGATTTGGGCATACAATATTAATCAGAATACATCCACTACACACATCCCATTTGAATTAGTATATGGTACCAAAGCAATTCTGCCTCTAGAGATAGAAGTACCTGTACTGAGGTTGGAATGGGAACAAAAGATGTCAAAAAATAAACAAGTTGAATCTAGGTTGATTCAACTTGAAAAATTGGATGAGACAAGGTGGCATGCTTTGCATCATGTAGACATCCAAAAGAATCGACAGAAAGCCCACTTGGATGCCAAGATCCACAAGGGGTGGAAGAGTCATTTTGTTGAAGGAGACATGGTGTTGTGCTTTGATATTAGATTGGACCACCAAATGGACAAATTTTTTTTATGGAAGTGGTCTGGACCATACTAGGTCATCAAGGAATGCAACAATGGATCAGTGGAGGTTCTACAGGAGCCACACAAGAGAAAAGTGTTCAACAAAAGGCATCTCAAGCCTTTCTTTGTTCGATTGTGACCAAGGCACGGGCATGATGCACATTCCATGCCTAAGGGGGGGGGAATCTATTACCGCCAAAAAAATTTCCATTGTAAATGTAATAAGTAGAAGTGAGTATCTATGTGTGGCATTAGTAGAATATAGTATGGAGTGGCAAGGGCCCAAGGTTGAGGTGGTAGGGCATGTCCATGTGCCACCCTTCCAAGTAAGAGGACCCATAGGTGTGATGTACATATTACATGGTACAAATAATATAGTATGGTGAGATAGCATGGAATCTCCATGTGCCACCCCTCCTGCTAGGCAGTCCCATGAAACATCAAGTGATGTATGGCCAAGGCCAAGGGGACATATTGCATTTAATTGGTAGAGGTGGAAGAATTTCTCATCTATGTGGGCTAGACCCATGTGGAATAGTCCAAGGGACAATATTTTCATAAAGAGAAAGTAGGTGGAGGTGGCAAGAGTCATTTGTGCCAACCCACTGGTGTGATTATTTAAATGAGGGAAAAATCAAGTGCATTCTGCACTAGAGATATGGGGCTTGTAGTATGTGGAAAATGCATCCCTCAATTTTTTATTGCAATTGAGGGCGCACACCACCTTCCACCCACGTGAAAGATGCACTCTACACACCATGCATGTGGGAGGATGCATTTATGGGAGAGAGCCCCCTCTTCTTTGTTATAAAAACAGGGGCTATTACTTTGATGCGACACACTCATTCTTGTATAGCCACCATGCTCTAGCCTCTAATATATATCACCATATATTGACTCTCTCCATTTGTTGTCTATACCATCATGCCTCTTCCTACTCCTTTGTTCTGCACACTCACCTCCGGTTGATGTTCATACCCTTGCCTTTCTCCCTCCTCCTCCTTCCTATTTTCCCTATACTCATGTTGCCACTCCCACATCTTCTTCACCTCTTTTCATTTTAGTCCCCCCATGTTGCCGCTTAATTCCTCTTCTTCTCTCCCTTTCTTGGTTGTGGGAGTTGAAGGCCTTTGACGAGTGTTGATTGATGAAGCTCAAACTCCCACAACAATGGTTAAGGAGGACATTGCCTCTTTTCAAACACCAACAGGGTACATGCATTGCTTGAAAGGAGCATTTTCAAAAAGATATCTCCATATCCAGCATCGAGAATGCTAGAGTGGACTTCATTGAAGCTGTATGCTTGCTTGAGAAGCACTTTTCCTCAAGCATTATGACAACTCTAGTGCACTTGCTTGTGCACATAGTTAATGAGGTGGCCATTGCAAGTATTATTCATAGTCGATGGATGTTTTTTATAGAGTGGTTTATGAAAACTTTGAAGGGATTTGTAAGGCAGAGAGCAAGACTGGAAGAAAGCATGGTAGAGGGATGTCTTGTGCAATAGTCATTAGTATATATCACAGAGTTTCTTGCATCCATGCATCTCGATATGCCACAAGCTTAGCATAACAAGTGTGATGATCACATTGTTGGTGAGGTTCCCCATGGAAAAGGGATTGAAAGAAAGATGAACGAAGAGAAAATGGAGAAATTCAATAAGTTTTTTATACTCAATAGCAAGGAGATGCATAAGTGGATTGAGAGACAAGTGGAGCATGTGTTGATTTTGTGCATCATCCTGGTTGTCATGTGTGTACTGGCCATGGCTACACTACATGGTAGTTAGACCCAAAGAAACTCCACATTATGTCTAGACTAATCAGGGATTTGAAATTTGAGACAAAGTAGAATTCATAGGCTGATTTCAATTCAGAGGAAGCATCATCTGACCACACTCAATAATGCTTTAAATTTTCTACATGGGGATCTTGTTTTCTCATTCATTCCCAATGCAATAGAAAAGCGTGTTGCACAAATAACTTGTCATGTTCCCTATCATCTGTAATGTGGAAATGGTATGTGCGTTACACTAACCTGGAATCCTATGAGTCAGCAAGCATATGGCATAAGTCATAGAAGAATCAAACAAATGACTATATGTGATATGCATAATAATTGTTATCTTCTTGTTATAACAGTGAGCACTTTATATCTCATCTTGTTCTTGAAATGTATGATTTTGTGCAAGATGTGACAGAGACCATAGTGTCTTGAACTGCTTATCCTATCACCTAGTCATGAAATTATGAAGCACATATTTTGGTATGGATTGAACCAAGTGACCTCTAAGCTCCCTCGTCTAAGTGCTCTTATATGATGGTAGCCATATCTTTCTATTGGATCCTTAAACATTCACGTTTTCAAATCTCATCCATTTTAGAGAAGTAGGGTTGTCTTCCCTCATTTCATTTGGATAGACATGAAATTGCCTCTTCTTTAGCTTTACACTACAATGCTTGCATGTGCCACGAATACATTCAATGCGGTGCCACTCACGGTCTCCCCATTAGGGGAGAATCAGGGTCTCAAAGGGGCCTCATAGGGAATGGATTAAGAAATGGATTAAGTTAAGACCAAGTGAACCCACTATGGTAACCCTTGGGCTAAGGGTCCCCTAGCATTTACTCAACTGACATAGTTAATTGATCAACCTTGACTTTTGGATGGAGGTGGATGGTGGATGGATCAAAGGCCTAGGATGCTCAAAATTGTTGGAGGCACCTTTGGTGGGGCTCCAAACTAGCAAGAGTTGACAAAAGGGGGGTCTAATAAAGAGGGAGAAGTCACCATATGCTATGGACCACTGGATCTTGGACAAATCAAAGGTGGAGATGAAGAGATCAAATCAAGGGTTGAGATCTAGATGCATTTTGGAGGGTGGAGATGAAAGCAATTGATGGAGATGAGATCAAGGGCGGAGATTGAGGTGCATTTTGGAGGGTGGAGATGATGGAGATGAGATCAAGGGATGAGATTGAATCGCATATTGGACGACTCGGATTTCAGCACCTTTTGTATCCATCTCCTCCACTAAATCTTGATGGAATCAAGGGCACGGATTCTAGTTTCTTTTTCTTGCATCTCCACCCTTGGATCTACCTCTGGATGGATGGCTGAAAATCACCTGCCTTCTATTTTGATCTCATCCATTATATCCTTCCCTTTTTCAAGGGTTTAGATTTAATCCCTTTGTCCTTTGATTGTATCCCTTCGATCTAGACCTTGATCTAATGGCTGGAAGTGTTCTACGCCAAATTTGAATGTATCCCTTGGATTGTAGATGAGATTAATGGATAGCAATGAAGATCAAGGTCAAAACCATGGGTGAGATGTCTACCCACCCATAAATGCTCAACATGGCCTTTTGTACACATGAACATACCATTGCCCCACACAAAGGAGCACTCACATTGGTACACCTCAAATCTCTCTCTAACCCCTTGAAATTAGGAAACACTAATTGGAGGCCCTTTTGAGATCCCATTCCTTCCCAAGTGTTTGGACAAACCACTAGCTCCCACAAAGGCCTTAGGCTACAAAACCTGGTCTCCCTTGCAACACATGATGAGGATCCAAGTGGCCTAGAGATTGCACATTCATTGCGGAGACATGGGCATCGATCACAATAGAGAAATGCTCCAAGACAACCAGATCTCAAGTCATTCATAGCTTGTTGAACTAGGTCAAAGTCTATGTGTGTTTTGTAGTAGAAAATATTTAGGCCTTTGCGTTTCCTAACGTACTATAGATTACAATGCTCATATCTCCTTTGCTCAATTGAAATGTCAAGATTTTGATCCCATAAACTTGAGTTATAGCTCCGTCTATTGACCCAACATGTAGGAACAAGAGTACACTGAGCCTCCTTTTTGCACTACTATGAGGAAAACAAAACAAAACATAGTACATGCAAAAACACGATCTAATTAAACTAATCAAACTACGGGAAAACATAATAATTTCAACCCTCGGGTTGGTTTAATACAGTCACATATAATGAATCTAATAATTAAACTAACCAAGATACTAGCAAAACAAAACAATATCAACCATCGTGTTGGTTTAGGACAGTCAGAATTTCAACCACCGGGCTAGTTTAGGACAATCACGATTTAAACCACCGGGCTAGCTTAGGAAACGGTCATAATTTCAACCACTGGGTTGGTTTATGAAACGATCACAATTTCAACCACTCGGCTGACAACCACAATTTCAACTACTAGGTTGGTTTAAATTGACTGTCTCAACCTCACATATTATACACATTAACAAGTATATTGCTTTTCATTTCTGAATTTCACAATTAGAAAATAGCATTTCATTTATGAATTTTACAATTAGACAATACGAGTATATTGTTTTTCATTTCTTTATTTTTGTTCAACCACAATTTCAATCAATAACTATTGTTTTACTTGAAGCAGCACCAGGTTGGTTTAGGACAATGACATTAACTCCAAGCCATCCCGGTCTATAAATTACGTGGTATATGACCCGAATAGTAGGAAATTAAATTTAACTAATTTAAGTTTTAAAAAAATCAGCAATTTCAACCACCATTGGTCTAGTCAATAGCTAATGTCTATTTAACCACACTAATTCAAGACAATCACATAATTGGTGATTGAGCTAAACCAACCACGGTTGCATGATGTTCCAACCATGGAGATGGTTTAGTAAAATAACAATTTATTGTTGTTATGTTAAAATATTGTTGTTAATTTATGTTCAACCATGCTAGCTCAAGATAATCACATAACTGGTGTTTGAGTTGAACCAGCCACCACAGTTGCATAATGTCCTAGTCACTTGGTTGGTTTAGGACAACAACAATATATTGCCGTTTTGTTTCAAATTATATTGCTATTAATTTTTGTTCAACCATGCTGGTTCAAGACAATCATATAATTGGTTTTTGAGTTGAATGAGCCACGGTTGCATGATGTTCCAACCACCGAGCTGGTTTAGGACAATCACATTAAGTCTAAGCCAACCTTGTTTAGAAATGAAATAAGTAAAGTATCCCAAAGATCAATTATTACAGACAACCACTGAGCTAGTTTAGGCAACCACTGCCTTGTGTTGTACCAAGCATGTGTATGATGTGCTTGTCAAACACCTTGCATCCCGTTCTCTTTTTACGAATGTCCTTTCTATTCGAAGAAACTCTCGTATTTTTGTGCCAAAATGTCATCACTCTAGCAATGACTTCTGTGCTTATACCGTCTCTCCTTTTCTTGCATTTTGTGGAAGCCCATGGACTTCTCAGATCATGATGATTGTGCATTGTTTCCACTCTATGTTCAACCATTGGAGCCAATGCTGGTCCTTCTAATTGACAACATCTTCGACATTGTGCACCCAAGACATTTCTCCCTTGTTTTAGGGGACACTAACATAGCTAATGTCACCCTCTTTATAGCTAGTTGATACAATATGTGCACCCTTTTCACTTTCTATGGACCATTTATCAAGTTAGAGAGCATCACCTTTTGGTCATGCATCTCTTGAGGTGTTGGTAGGGTTGTTACTCAATGAACTTTAGGGTGCAAGGTAAATCTTATGAAGACTAAATACTGGTATTCACCTGAATGGCCTAATGTTGCTGCCTCGAATGCTCCCACTAATGGTGACACCATAGCTCATGTTATTTGCTCCTATGGCAATGATCGAATTGGTGCATCTTCAATTGCTTCTTGCTGCTGTTATACAAGGAGTCTTCTTTCTTCTCATTTTTTCTTTCTTTGCACACATTGCAAACGTGTCTTCTGTTGCCGTTTTGATACTGTGCCATTGCTTTCCTCAACCCACAATTTGTTCCTTTTTCCTTGACCAAGATTTTCAGATTTCTTGTCTCACAACCTCTATTTGTTTCTCTTGCAATATATGCCAAGCTACATGTTGCCATTGATGCCATGGCGACGATAAGTCTAGAATAGGCCCTATAGAACATAGATAAGGTAGCTTCTGAGGTGAGCAAAAAAATCGAAGACAACTTACTAGAAAGATGACAATGCCAAGCCAAAATCTACGCAAGGTCACGTCGAGGTCCGTGTGGGTTGTAGGGAATTTGTAGGGTGGAGCCACGTTGCAAGTACTTAATCTTCCAAGATTCAATGGGGTGGGAGGTGTGAATATTTGAAATTCATGGGAATATAAAAATTTCAGCTGCCGTCGGGTGTCCCCCTTCCGACGACACATGCCAACAGAATTGGATATCCCAAATAAGTGCCATGTGGCCTAAAATGCTTCAAGAAATAAATAATCCAAAGGGCATGCTATCAGGTTTGATGAGCTATATAATGAACTCTAATGACCTTTGGCATGCTTATGAGTCATCTAGCAAGAAGTGTAGGGAAAAAGAAATATTTCAAAATTGTAAATAGTGTTGGATTTGGATTTATCAAAAGATCTTTGCACATGCACAAATTGCACATTTTCAACTTCTTCCATTTGAGGGTGAATCTATATACGAATATGAAAAACTATCAATGTTTTAAGACTACCATGTAGTAGTCCCACTAGTTTGGATTCAAAATTTTCAATCCGTTTTGGTTTTCAACAAAAAAAAAAAAAAAGTTATGGAGCATGCAATCAAATGGGTGTGCATCACTTCAGCACAAAATTATAGGCCCATTAACCCATACCTAATATTCTAATTTAGGTATGTACTTGAGATGAGGAGAATCCCAATTAGTGTACTTTTGAATGATTACTTGTTTGCATGTATGTACAGAGAAAAATTTTGACGTTTTTGAATAAACTGTTATTTCCTATACTCATGAGGATGCATGAATCACATGCAGTATAGCACTTGTAAGTCTTTAATGCTCTGATTCCAAATCATTATTCCATAATCTTTTGGCCTCATGTTCAAGCGTGGAATGTGTAATACAACTTGAAGGTAAATTTTTCTAAATTCTGTTAAGCGATGCATAAGTTATGAGTCATGCAAGATACTTATATACAAAAAATTCCGTGAACCTCACGAAAAATGGATACACCCAAGCAAACCATTACCCCCTTTCACAACAAGACAAAGCACACATAGACGCGCGCATAGACGCGTTTCATGAACTAAATAAAAAACTTACGAGCGCGTCTATTTGCGTGTCTATTTTCACGTCTGGAGACCCGCGTCTAATTGCGCGTCTATATATCAGACAGATGCGCGTATAGATGCGCAGTTAGACGCATAAATAGACATGCTTATAAATGTGTTTATAGGTGCACATATAGACGCAAGTCGAACAGATAGACGTGCATATAAACGTGTTTCTAAATGCACTGATAGACACGCTTTAAAAAAATAAATAAAATTTACAGAATACTGTGTATGTTGTGTATGCTATATAGTTACAAGAACCCCATATCCACATTGTGTAATTCAATTCTTACAGCCAACTGCATTTTAATTACAATTCCAAATAAAACATTACAACTCCAAAACGCAATAAAATTGAAAGCTCAAAAAGTGCTTGTATGTACATATAGCACGAAGCTAAGCCATGTCATGTGGCTTCAAGTACAAAAAATAAGAGGAGTGTATATACAAGAGGCACAAAGCCAAGCCAGTGGCTTTAAGTACAAAAAAGAGTAGCTAGCACTACTTATACGACTAATCTATGTTCTCCAGGTCCTCGCTCCCTTCCACGCTCCCTTCTGTGCTCCCTTCTGCGCCTCCTTCCTCCTCTTCCTCATCGTCTTGTGCACGGGCCGCTCCAGTAGCTTGGGTATCAATGTATGAAAAATCAAATCTTTACTTATAATTTTGGCATTATTTAATTACTTTCAAATACCTGGGGGGCCGCTCCAGTAGCTTGGGTATACTGCTCCTCAGTAATCAACCCATCATCATAGAAGTGCCTCCATGTATCTCCTCTGCGATGGTGGCGGTGATAGGCTGTCTCCACTAGAGTAGGGTATCTGCCCACGATCTCAAGCTGCATGACCGCGACACACTTTGTGGAGGGATTAGTACAAAGAAACAACCAACCTCCTAATAAACTAATAAGCAATATAATTTGAGATTGATACTTACAAATTGGGCCTCCCATGATTCAACACCCCCTGCTCCAAAATGCGCGCTTCCATATTCCTCCATCTGGATCCTGCGTGCCTCCACGTGCTGCAAACTGGGGTCCTCCCTCGCTCACTTCATTGCCTTCTTCCACTCACGCTTGTGAGCGGTGTGGGGCGGGCCCCTTGGTGGTTGACCTGCCTCAAGCCTGGCAAGCTCCACTAGTGCCTTCCTCTTAATAAGCGAAGATCTTTTATTGCTAAGTATCGTAACAATCTTTGACTTCCCCCATTTATCTGTGAACTGGCGATTGGGGGGGTTAGGATACCTAGAGCGAACAGTAGCGAGGGTCTCATCAGCCAACCTCTTTCGGTGGTCTTTGTAGTGGATAAAGCAATCTCTGTAATTGTTAGCAATTACAGAGCGCATGAAGGCCATGATGTCCTTCCCCCGCGCATCCATCAAGATGCCTCCTGTCTGAGTGATGTCATAATAAATCGTACCATCACCCAGAGGCACGTCTAAATCATTTGAATCATCATCCTTCCCACCGCCACATGGCCCAAAGCACTGTGCCATGCATCCCCCACCGCTCTCCCTGCTACTACGCCTGCTACCCTGTCGTGTCGAGCTCGTACACTGGCCACTCATAGCTGGGGACTGCACGGGACTACGCTGGCCACTCGTACCTAGAGAACCGAGTCTCGACGGCACAGGAGTACGTCGACGGCTCGTCGAGACAGAAGGACCTCCTGACGGCATGGGGGA
This sequence comes from Dipteris shenzhenensis, assembly GCF_047967505.1. Taxonomy (NCBI): domain Eukaryota; kingdom Viridiplantae; phylum Streptophyta; class Polypodiopsida; order Gleicheniales; family Dipteridaceae; genus Dipteris; species Dipteris shenzhenensis. The sequence continues at coordinate 23,104,679 of NC_141614.1, read as the reverse complement.
AGGGGCATAAGACGAGATGGCAGAAGGGACATAAGACGGCATGGGGGAAGGGGCATAAGACGGTACGGGGGAAGGGGCATAAGAAGGGGCATAAGACGGCTATGCTGACTCCACTGGGGTGATCTCAGGCGGTGTGGGGTGGCTTGGAGTCTATAGTGCCGACTCCTGGGGAGTGTTTAGAGTACTCGTCATATACCCGTATAACTCCGCAGGACTAGGAGGGTGCCCTAAAAGGTTATATAAGTCCTTCCAAATAGATTCCCGGGGATCAGGTGAAGCACTTCCTGGTGCATGATGTGAGCATGCCTCCCTCGTCACGAGACTTCAACTGCAAAGCAGTCTTGATGTGGACGATGCATGACTTCCCAGGCTATGGCGAGTGTTCAGGTAAGCATTGCATTTTTTAATTATGAATAGGCAAAATGTAAGACCTTGAAGGGCTTCATGAGACAAAATGCAAGACCCGAAGGTAGCATGGCCGAGGGTTGGTTGGTACAAGAGTCACTTGTATATATTTCTGAGTTTCTTGTTGATGTGGATAGCTCTCTCCCACGACTATGGAGAGATGATGAAGACCTAAGGATGACCTCTATTGTGCCTCAAGGGAAAGGACGCAACAAAGTAATAGACATAGAGTTGCATAATAGTATCAACCTCTTTTGCGTGCTTAATAGTGATGTGATGAAAAGATGGGTGACAAGATATGAGGATGCAAAGGCAAGAAGACAAGAATAAAGGGCCCTCTTTCGTACACACCACGGATCTCATGTGCCATACCCTCAGCATCTAAGAGCACTTCCAAAGGATATTCATGTGGATTGGCTACTTGATGAAATGGAGAAAGCAGAGAAAGACGAGGGGATGCATATCACAATGGAAAAATGGGAGTATGCTAGGGGATGCATGAGCAAGGTCGGTATATAGAATGTTATGCATAAGTTAGGAGCTTTTTATAATTTAGATTGCTTATTTAATTGATTTTTTCTTGGTGTAGTGCACTATGTTCAATGCTATATGGTGTGAGGGCAAGCATTTTCGAACACAACGGATTGATGATAAGAGAAACACACAAGATTGCGGCGTCATTGCTAGCTTTGAGGGAGCCAATGGAGCCATGGATGATTATTGTGGCATAATCCAAGATATTATTATGCTTGACTTTCGACGCTTCTTTGTGTATGTTTTGGATGTAAAGAGGATGTAAAGTGGTTCAAGGACGTGGTGGAAAGAGGCCCTAATGCAACAATCAAACGCCATGCAAGTGGCTTTGTAACTATTGAATCCACAAAGTTTTGGCAAAGTAGGAAGGACACACTAGTACTACCGCAACAATGTGAACAGGTACTGTGCACACATATAAAAATACTCGCTTTTAAATATTTGATGCAAGAAAAGTAACATGATTGTATTTGTTTTTGAATTAGGTTGTCTATCAACCAATGGTGGATAATAATAGATGGTGGCATGTCATACCTATTATGCCACGTTCCAAAGTGATGTATAGTAGATTTACTAATATGGAGCATATGGAGGATGATCATGGCCATGGACGTGATGATGACCGTGATACAAGAGAGGAGGATGATCATGAGATAGGAGATATAGATATTGAGGCCATTACCCGTGAGGACAAGCCTACCATTCGAGATGCTGATTTCGATGAGCACATGAGTGACACAAGTAGTAGTGGGTTGAATGTATTTGTAGATCTAAACACTTGTTTGGATTTTGAAGTAGATAGTTTGGCAAGGGTTGATCTCATTGAGGATGAGATTGAACCGTAGCCCCATAATTGATATTGGCAAAACTATTTTACATATTGTCTCATTCTCCTTATCTCACTTAATTCTTGTATATGTGGGCTTGCAAAAAATTATGTGCTTTGGTAATCATGGGCAATGTTTGGAAAGCAATGATGTAAACCAAAATCTCACTTTCTGTATTCTCTGGTTTGCGTCTATTTACGCGTCTAAATGCGCGTCTGATTCTCAGTGTAAACGTGCAAATAAACGCACAAATAGACGCGCTAATATACGGGATGTTAGACGGGCCCGTATTTTCTCAGGTGAGACGCACACGTAGATGCGGTAATTTACGCGCAAATAGATGAGCTTTTAGACGCGCATTTAGACGCGCCCATAATTTGTCTACTAAAGCAATGCCTATAGACGCGCCCGCTATTTTGCGCGTCTACCAAGCGCGTCTATAGTTGCTTTGTGTTGTTGTGTTTGCAACAATCACTTCTGCTACCATGTGTGCAATAACCACCACAAAATAGACACTCTTCCATCAGTTCCTCTAGCTATACCAATTGCTAAACTGAAATCTGCCTCTACATGCACATGTAAGAGCTAAGAAGGACTGAACTTTTGGAAATACAAAAAGCCAACGTCTTTATCTTTCATGTGAAAGGAGAGAAAAATAAAGCTCATATTTGGATCCTTTGCATGCCTATGGGGCTGGTAGGAGGATCCTTTGTTTACAACTGGTCTTGACTTCTAAACATGATCAAAGAACACATATATGGTTTGTTAGATATCAATGCTCCACTCTCGTGTAACTATGCGGGAACCAGCTAACTCTACTTGTAAGCCCCCCATATGAGGAGAAGACATTTGAGTAGCTCAGTTATCTGGTAGGTCTTGGTTCAGACACCAGATGGGGGCCATGTGTGGCTTGATGGCTGGACGGCTTCAGATAGAGTTGGCACACCGCCAACTAGGCTACATGCAAGTGCAGGAAGGCATCCCATGACTGACTGCACTGAGGGTAGATAGATATTTTCCTAGGGCAACCCACTCTTGTGTTGTGGGGCCCGTTTGGAGTCCCAGATGATCCCAGATGGCTGTGGGCCAAATGGTGACCACAGGTCAGTTGCTCTATTTTGCACACCGGTTCTATCGTGTGGTCGGTGGCCTATTTTAGGACCGACCCCTAGTCGATCGTTTTGGGCAGACTGAATCGGTCACCATATTGGGCCTAACCGACTACAATTGGTGGCTATATAAGAGCAAGCCCGTGAAGCCCATTTCATCACTGGCTACAACAACCCTGATTCCTTAGCATCTAGCCTCTGTCCTCTACTATTTCCAGCTCACCATCGAAGCTTCTTTCACAGGAGTGCATGGCTGGGAGGTAGTGCCATCTATTGTATCAGTTCTACAATAATCAAATTTTTTATTCTCCATACTATCTGGTTTTCTCTCTTGCGTACTAGATCCTGTTATCTGTTGATCACAGACATTGTATTATTTTCTTACATGGTATCAGACTCGGGGGGGGTCACTATATATAAACCCTCTATACCACGTGCGTTCAAGGCCTATTTCTAAAATCCCTTATCTGTAAATTTTTCATTAATAAAATGTACCCCTTTTCTATACAAATCTGTGAATTTTTTCCAAAACTATTTTAAATAGTCCCTTATGTATATTTATTTCTGTAAATTTTAGAAATAAAAAATATCCTTCTGTTGAACTCACGTGATAGGGTTACATATGATGAGTGACCCCCCCGAGCTATCAGAGCCTGGACTCTAGCAAGAAGATTTGGTAGTAGATTGTGAGAGATGGCCCAGCCCGCAAGACTGGGAATCCCACCATTCGGCGAAAGCGGAAAGCTGAACGGCTCTAATTATCCACTCTGGAAGTTCAAGGTGAAATCTTAAATGCATACGAGCTTTGGGACACTGCTACTAGGGTGGATGTGAGGCCGATTATGAGACCAGATCCAGCCAATGTAGGACAACAAATAGTACCAACTGTCGGATGAGATTCTCGCATGGACAAGAAGAAATCCAGATGCACTATGTTGTATTGTCTGTAGTGTAAGTGATTCCGTCATGGCATTAATTCAACATGTCACCACAGCCGAGGAGGCATGGACGGTCTTGAAAAATCAGTACGAGACCATGAATCAGACGCGCGGATTCAGAATCTGGAGACTCAACTCATGAATGAGAAGAGTTTGAAGCGACAGACAAGTTCATCACCAGGGTAAAGAACCTGCGCGATCAGATGACTGTGATTGACATCACCATCACCAGCAAGAATCTAGCACGAAGGTGCATACGGATTCTCCCACCAAAGTACGACCGTCTTGTTACAGTGTTGAATATGCAGAATAGAAATCCACCCCTCAACTTTGAGGATTTCAGCGCGATGCTTCTAGAGGAGGAGATGCGTTAAAAGATGAGGACTGGAGAAGATTCGGCTTTCTGGACCGGATCAAAGAAAGGTAAGGGTAAGGACTTTGGTAACCCATCTTCTTCTGATGATAAAAAGAGAAAGAAGAAGATCAAGTGCTTCTATTGCAACAAGGCAGGGCACAAGTAGAATGAGTGCCAAAAGAAGATTGTAGATGAGAAGAATGGTGTAAAGAAAGAGTCTAGCAATAGCCCGCTGGCAGTACCAGTAGAGCTGTTCATAGTAATTGAGGAGATTTGCATGGAGGCAGTTCATGTACCTATGGATCAACCTTGGATCATTGACAGTGGTGCATCATGCCACAAGACCACTCGGAAGGATTGGTATACCTCTCTACAACCGGTAGGTAATTACATCCTGGTAGTAGTCGGCAATGATGCAAAATGTCTAGCAAAAGGACAAGGTATGATTGCTCTCAAGTCAGATGGAGTTGTAAAACAGTTGTTTGATGTTCTTTATGTGCCTAAAATCAAGAGGAACTTGTCCATTTCTGCGATCATGGATCGGGACCTCAAAGTTTAATTCAATAAGAATGGTGCACAGATTCTGGATCTTCAAGGGAAGGTCGTTGCTAAAGGTACACCGCGCAACAACATTTACGAGCTCTCAGCTTTCAGTGCTCGAGCGGATGTGAAGAACACTAAGCTGTGGCATGAGAGGTTTGGTCATATAAACCTTAGTTCTTTGAAGGAGATGCATACAAGTGAAATGATTGCAAACCTACCAGAAATTTCATATCTACCTGATGTATGTGAAGCTTGCATGATGGGCAAGCAGCATTGGCATCCCTTTCCTAAAGAGGCCAGCAGGGCAAAGGCTCCTCTAGAGCTCATTCACACGGACCTCTGTGGAAAGATAGAGATGGAAGCTTTGGGTGGTTCCTACTACTTCATGATGCTGATTGACGACTATAGTAGAAGGATATGGATATACTTCCTGAAGACTAAAGACGAGACTTTTAGTAGGTTCAAGGAATGGCATGTAATGGTTAAGAAAGAATCGGGGAGGAAGGTGAATAAGTTTAGATCAGATAGAGGTGGAGAGTTTACATCGACTGAATTCGAAAGTTACTGCAAAAGTCACAGGATCAAGAGGCAGAAACCCCCGCCTCATACATCACAGCGAATTGGAGTAGCAGAACGCAAGATGCGTATCATCTACAAAATGGGCCGGAGTATGATGAAAGAGAAAGATTTGCCAAAGACTTTCTGGGCTGAAGCATGTAACACTGCAGTTTACATCCTGAACTGCAGCTACACGAAGGCTGTGAACGGGATGACTCCACTGCAAGCCTTTTCTAGTAAGAAACCTTCAGCTGCACATTTTAGAGTTTTTGGATGTGTCTGTTTTGTGCATGTCTCTGATGCTTATACCAGGATTAAATGGGAACCGAAGAGCCATAACTGTATTTTCTTGGGCTACAGTGAAGAGGCAAAGGGTTACCATCCCTACGACCCTATTACCAAGAAGGTAATTGTAAGTCGCGTGTTGTAGTCTTCTCAGAACAACTGCATCAATTGGAGGAGGATGCTTCCTTCCCACACAACTAGGACCAGGATATCCATCCAGTACCGCCACCAATAGCAGACCGAACTCCCCCAATGGTGCTTGGGAGGATTCAAGACAAAGAAGATGAAGAAGAACCTGCAGAACCACGATGGCAACGCCCATTCCTGAAGTGGGTAAAGTAACTTTTGGATGGAAGAGAACCTCCAGCCATTGAGGACGAACCATCCAAACACCACCGGGCCAAGAGAATAGAGGAGCAAAGAATGGCACAGGAACACTTGGTCAACTATGCTTTGATGACAGAAGTGATCCGTGCTATGATGAACCCAAGTGTCTTGAAGAGGCACAGGGCGATGATAGGTGGATGGAGGCTATGCAATCAGAGTATGGCTCCATAATGAAGAACAACACTTGGGACCTTGTGGATTGACCACCAAAACGCAAGGTAATCGGAACCAACCAGGTGTACAAGACCAAGTACCAGTCCGACGGCACATTGGATAAGTACAAGGCTTGGCTTGTGGCAAAAGGATTTGCACAGGTACATGGTTTTGATTATCAAGATACTTTTGCTCCCACAGCTCGACTAACCACAATTCGTAGTGTTTTGGCTTTAGCTGCCTAGGGAAGTTGGCCTGTGTTTCAGATAGATGTGAAATCTGCCTTCTTGCGAGGCAGTGTGGTTGAGGAGGATTTTGGGGGACATGGGTGCAGTGCAGAACAAGCCTATGCAGTTATCATGTGACAATCAAAGTTGCATGGCGATTTCAAAGAACTCGGTGTTCCATGCTCGCACCATGCTCGCACAAAACACATTGAGATTCAATATCACTTTGTACGCAAGCTCATCATGGATGGAGAGGTCGACTTGGTGTACTGTCCGACTACAAAGAATGCCACGGACATCTTCACGAATGCTCTTGGAAGAGACTTGCTGGAGAGGCATCTTCATCGACTTGGCATTGGGCCGAAAAAGTAAGTTCACTTGCAAGTGGACATTGAGGGGGGGTGTTAGATATCAATGCTCCACTCTTGTGTAACTACGTGGGAACCAGCTAACTCTACTTGTAAGCCCCCCATATGAGGAGAAGGAATTTGAGTAGCTCGGTTATCCGATAGGTCCTGGTTTGGACACCAGATGGGGGCCATGTGTGGCCTGATGGCTGGACGACTTCAGATAGAGTTTGCACACTGCCAACTAGGCTACATGAAAGTGCGGGAAGGCGTCCCATGACTGACCGCACTGAGGCTAGACAGAGCTTTTCCCGAGGCAGCCCACTCTTGAGTTGTGGGGCCCGTTTGGAGTCCCAGATGATCTTGGATGGTTGTGGGCTGAATGGTGACCGTAGGTTAGTTGCTCTAATTTGCATGCCGGTTCTATCGTGTGGTCGGTGTCCTATTTTGAGACCGACCCCTAGACCGTTTTGCGCAGACTGGGTCGGTCACCATATTGGGCCTAACCGACTACGACTGGTGGCTATATAAGAGCAAGCCCGTGAAGCCCATTTCATCACTGGCTACAGCAACCCTGATTCCTTAGCATCCAGCCTCCGTCCTCTATTGTTTCGAGCTCGCCATCGAAGCTTCTTTCACAGGAGCGCACGGTTGGGAGGCAACACCATCTATTGTATCAGTTCTACAGTAATCAAATTTTTGATTCTCCATACTATCTAGTTTTCTCTCTTGCGTACTAGATCCTAATATCTGTTGAGCATAGACGTATTATTTTCTTACATGGTTACAACCTGACTCCCAAAGAGACTTTTGGCATTGAGCCATCACATAGAAATAGACGTCATCACCACCAAAGATGTGGCTTAAGATCATGCCATTGATTTCAGTGCAATTTTTTGCCAGCTTGAAGATGGCTTTGACAACACATCTATGCTTATCGCAGATCAATAGGAGAGAGTAAGTCATGCCATGAGAAGTAGAAATCTGGTAACTGCATGCAAGACTCTCATCCAAGTGTGGCCACTAGAGGTTGGAATATCTCCAACAAGTTTTGTCACAAGATATATTATTTTTCAGCCATGTTGGTTTAGGACAATTAGATAACCAATTGGTCGCATGAACTAGCAAAGACCGTATTAGATAATTCGAGAAAAACACAATTCCCACAATGGCAGTTTTGGAAGAAATTGTAGCCATTCATGAAGTGTGAAATATCAACTACATTCTCAAATAATAAATAGCCATTCATGAAGTGTGAAATATCAACTACATTCTCAAATAATAAATAGAATATCAATGTCTAAACTACGTTATCATCAACAAAATAATAAACTTTGAAACCCATTTGAGTTAGATTCATCTCGTGAGCCATAGTGATGTTCAAAAACACCTTCATAATAGCGAGACTCTGGAATTTCCATTGATATTGAGACTCGCTTTTGTTGTGAGCATTCTCATTTGAAAATCTCCAAAACACCGTTTAAAAAATGTAGAGTGTAATTAATAAACATGAGTATTGCAATGAAAATGCACATGCTCTTTAACTTAGTAAGATACGTAGTTGATGGAAAATCAAGATATGTAGTTGAGGAGAATGAATGCAAGATATGTACTTGATGGAAAATCAATGGGCAATCACAAGCATTTGATGTAATTTAGGTGGCAATGACAATCATTTATTGTGCATTTTCAGTGTTTAGACTAACTAGCATTATTGTAAAATGATAACTTTACATGTCATGTTGATTACTCATTGCAAAGTAAAAAAGTACACTTTAGGATGAAAACATAACTTGTTGATGCACCATTGAAATTCCTGAAATAAATCATGATTCCAAAGAAACTCTCAATTTATAGCCCCAAAGAGAATGGCACCGGAAAGAATGGCACGAGAGACACTCCTTCAAAATACATTATGAATGTAGTTATGAACATGTTTGCATATTATTCACACACAACAATTACACACCAATTTACATAGTTGGCAAGAAAGTAGTAATTCCGAGAAGTAATGATTGTATAAAGAAATACAATTTTGTTATTCAAAACTCATAGTCTGCAAATAGCTCCTGTCCTGCATGTATATCATCTATGGATTCAATACAAATGTAACCATATTCTGCAATATCTATGTTCATCATGGGGTCATACCAAGGTGGAACATTAGGGGAAAATACATAACAAACATTTGGCTTTACATTGGTATTTCTATTGCTGTTAATAAATCCTGCCACATTGCCATATTTAACATCACCAACAATATGCACCATATCCTTCATAGGGACAGTAGGGTCCCCTTGGATAGAGTACTTCTTTAGCCTTGGATGAACTCTACATAATTCCTTCCAGTCTCTGTAGGAGTACTTGTCACCTCCATAATGGAGAATAGTAGTCCCTCTCTTGATGGAGCCATGCACAAACAAGCCCAAGCCAACACCTATAATGGTTGACTCATGCACCTTGAAAGTCACATTTTTTATCCAGAACACTTCGTTGATAGGGACAGGTAACTTTGGTGGTCCAAATGGATCTCGTTCTGGTATGTACCTACTCAAGCTTGATTTGAACGTATATCTATCTACATCAGAAAAGACAAATTCAATTAGCTGCAACAACAGTTATACAGACTTGAGATAAAATCAAAAAACACTTTGACATATGTACCTTCATGAAAAACACACATTCTGTAGTCGGTTTATGTAGCCCTTAGCAATGTATTTCTTGATATAGCGACCTTAGTACCCTAGGTCTATAGCCAATTGAGAAACTTGCATAGCATTCATGCTAGAGAGTTGCGGACCATTCCTTAAAAGTCTTATTTGGGATGCATTAAGCTAGGCACCTGGCCATCACCACCATGGGTTGCCCTAGGGTGTACACCCTTTGGTTCTGTATTACCACCTATATCCCTCTCTCTTAGTTGATCTGCAAGAGGAATATTTCTTGTTTTATATTCCATTCTTGAGCATGCATGATTTTCCTCCCTCCATTCATCAATTACTTTCTGGACAAGGTTGAAATCCTTATGCCCCTCCATCACAGGTAATTGTCCATATCGATTTGTCTCAATCATGCTGTGCACATCTTTAGTTTCATCAAGTTGTAGTAAGATGGCATCAACTCTCTCAGTAGAATATTATCATCCTTTTCTTGTACATCAAACGTTGAAGGAAATATGCAATTTGATGGAGGGCTAATGCAAGCCTTGTATGGGGAGTCATCAACAAGGATTGTCCTTCTAGCATCACATCCAAATGCCTTTGAGATTTTTGCTAAGGGTTTGAACATTGCCTCAACACCAACCTTGTCAAGCCTATTTATCCTCGTCTTACTGTAAGTGTAGCATCCTTGCTGAGACCATATAACAAAGAAAGGGAGGCTCTCATTTGCATAATTTTGTAGCTTTCCTACCATATCAAGTACGTTATACTCCATCGCAGTTGACCAAATACCTACATTAAATCTTTGTAGCAAGATTTTAAGAAATTCTATGCACCCAGGACGAACAACCATATAACTATTTTTGCCATGCATAATAGACGGATGTATTGGAGACTTGAATAGGCAGCGACTTAATAACAGGCCATTCAAGTCTAATATGATTGTTAATCGTGGCATATCCAAAGAAATTGTATGTGGATATAGATCCAAATTCTCCTTGAAGTTGCTGGCTTTTGACTCATCCAAATTGTCAGGTGCTATGATTTCATACATGTTTGCAACAACAATAAGATTATCTAGTCTTCTCCCCAATGTTGAGACAGTACGTTCATCCACGCTCTCTTCTAAAAGTATAGGATTCGTGATATTCCTTGCAATTTTCTCCATTTTTGGGGTTATGTTTTCTTCTATACCTCCTGTATCCATCGCGTAATTGATAGTCCCCATTTTGGGTGGTATGTTGTCCTCTACATTTGATGTCTCCATATTCTTCCATGCATCATTGGTCCCTGTGGAAGTTGAGGAATATAGAAATATTTTGATTCTTTAGAGTGTATTCAACAATGTCGAAGCACAAAAGCATATGAAACTAATAAATAAAAATAAAGTATGAACATTATCCATCGCCGTTCACTGATTCCATTGTCTTTTTGGGGAATGGCACTGGTGCCAATCTCTCTAAAGGTCAATTGAGAATGCAAATAGTGCAACCTTTCTCTCTGAACTCATAGAGAGAATGGCAATAGTGCCATTCTTCTCTTGGGGTGGTGCTAGTTCCATTTTACATATAAGGTTATGGAGAATGCCACTAGTGCCTTTCTCTATATCCTCATTGGGAGGAGAGAATACTACTAGTGCCTCCCCCCATGTCCCAAAAGAAATGTACAATGCATGATCTAAAAGCATAGATACTGTATTACTTTGGTCCAATAGATTTGTAGAAAGCACCCAAATCCAAACTTTGGTATCATAGTTAATACTATACAATTTTTAATCTCTGTAATGCTTTCAACTAACATAGATTCAAGAAAGGAACATAACAGTATTACCATTTCTACATAACCACAAAGAGAGAATGGCACTAGTTCCATTCTCCATATGAGGTCACATAAAATGTTAATAGTACCTCTTACGTATAACCCGACATAGGGAGAATGACACTAGTACCATTCCCCATGTCATTATGTCACACAATTTTATCATACCTAATGTTTAATCTCTTTAATATAATGAGAGTATGTGCAATCGAGAAAATCCATAAAAGTCATATTATTTTGAAACTGAATACACAAGGCATAAATGAGTAGCTAAAGACCTTGCTCCAAATCTTCCAATGTAATCTTTGGGATAGCTTCAAGATCTGCTTCAGTTAAAGGTCGCAAGTCTTCAATGTGATGCTCACCCTCTTTAATTCCTTCATCGATAGGTGAATCAGCTCTATGTGTCTCATGAGGCCTCTCAATGCTAGACCAAATCTTAATATGGGGATTATTTGATGCATTTGCCACACACATAACCTCGACCTTTGTCGCCTATTTGGATGTCTTCACCAGTGAGATCACTTTTCTTTTGCTTGACAATGCTTGTAATGCCACACATCCATTAGTAAAGACGTCAACAACAACTTCATGTTCCCTACTACAATAGCACCGGATGCACTCCTTGATGATGCCATGCTTCACAACGGCCTCTTTTTCATACTCATCGTCCTCATCAGAATAAAGAATATTGTCCTGAATTATTGTGTATTGCCTTGTGTTTTCTAACATGTGCTCAAATCCATCAAACCCATCATGTGAGCTGACAAATAACAAAAAACAGAAGGTCTCAGACAAACTCTTTTGTGCACTATCCGATTCATGGATAACACCCACAAACCTTCTATGCCAAAATCGAGCCTCTATCATTGCTTCCTTGAGATTTACCATCTCTATCATTGTCATAAATGATAGCAATACATACTATGACGCAGTGGCAACGGTCTCCATCAAGCCACAGAGCAACTTCTTGAAGGCATCCTTATCCCAACACATGCCTTTGGTAGATCCCTCTGAGGTGTCAAGCACACACAAGCTAATTGGAAGTTGTCCCTTGGAGTAACGTGTTAGAAAGCTCTCCCCCTCCATCTCCATGTTCACTTGAATAATTGTCCAAGGAAAACAAGACTGCGATGAAGACTTGTTACGCTCTATTGAACTAATCACCCAATCAACATAGATTGACGCGGATTTTGGGAAATCAGGTGTGGACTTGCCAACTTGCAGCTTCTCTTTGACCCATGACTCACATGAACCTTGAAGCTCTGATAAAACATTGAATCAATTTTGAAGTAAGTTGCAAGGGCATCCCATGTTTGATGTTGGGGCGAAGGGTGACGTGAGTTGAACTCCTTGATGAGCGCTTCTTTCAGGGCTCTATCATGCTTAATCTCCATTGCCCGTTGAGACATTTCAATGGAGTCCTTGTCTTTGCTTGACTTAACCAAGACTATTTATTTAGACTCAATATCTGCTTGAAGTGCACGTACATCTTCGTCTTCCAATCCTAGCAGACACCTCATATATGTTATTGTGGGATTTCGACCCTCAAGATCACCCTGCTTCACCAATGTCGAAATCCTAATCCATTGTTCGTAGATGTCATCATCGTATGTGACCATGTGTGTGTCCTTGGTAGCAAAGTTTGCGCCCATCGATACGCTTGCAACTCCTACAAAATTCTATATAAAAAAATCAAAATCATCTTAGACATTCTTCTAATCCAAATCATGTAATAGAAATAATAATGACACTAGTGCGATTCTCCCATTACCATGTCAAAAGCATGACTTGGTAACTAGAAGAATGGCACTAGTGCCATTCTCACATCAGGGAATTGACACTACTATCATTTCTTTTACGAAGCCATAAACATTTTTGAAATAAAAAATGCATACAAAACAAAGTTTATTACTCACATCCCAACTTTGTCGATCTTTATGCTTTTTGACAAGGCCTTGGGCTGGTTTCTTTGGTCGTCTGAATGCAATCCACTGTGCCCTTAGGTGTTGTAAGATATTGATATATGGTTGATTTTTCAAAACGGTCTGTGCCTCCATGTTGGCCATTGATGATATCTTACAACTTGCTTCAACTGGTGCATTGACAACAATTCTCGCCTTCCTCCGTGTATAGAAACCTTTTCGTTGATTGAAGGCTTCACCATGTGCTTTAGTTATAAACATCCTTGCAGCATAAATCGAATGCTGCCCTGCGAGAATCCAATAATTATACTCCTTTAACTTTTCCACCTTTATCTCTTCCTTGCACATAGGAGTATTTGTGCGTGTGTGGTAAGGCATAAGATATGCACATGTTGCAGGAGGTCATGCATTCATTGCAAAACTCTTGACCAAGTCACTGAGATAGCTGAGGGTCAATGTCCTGTACACATATTGGCTTGGTGCTCTAAAGCAATTCATCACTGGGATCAACACCTCAAACTCCAAACCAAATGGGAAGTACTCTACGTACTCCATCAAGCCTGTTATACTTGTGTCCTTCCTTTCCAATTTCTTTTGCAGTGCCTTAAAGTCAACATCTGGCTGGATTTTCTTATACAGGATGATAGTTGCTTCAGATGATTTCTCACCATGTCCTATTATATGTGTCTCACCACTCCCCATTGCATCACCTCCACTTCCAGTTCCATCAGTGACTATTCCCGTACCTCCCTGTTTTCCTCCTAAAGTTGTCTCTTTGTCTTTAGCCTCCAGTTTATCCCCAATGCTTGTTTTTCCATCTGACCTTATTTCCTTCTCACCTGTTGTTTCCTCCTCACTGGTCTCTCTAGCCTTCTCTTTCAATGTGTTTTGAAACACTTGAGAGCTTGATCCCTCAACATCACTTTTCTTGGTTCTTTTCGAAACGTTTCTACTCTTTTTTATATCTTGCTTTATCCCTTTTGTTACCAAATCAAAGCTTTCTAATATATGTTGGTTGGTATAATTTTTTGGCTCATTAATCCAACCCCTAGATATCATCGTGTCCTCCCCAGTAGCATTCATCCTCGCATGATCAAAACAAGTAGGATCCAATTGATACACATTGCCTCCCAATGTATGAATTTTGAGACAAGGAACGTTGTCTTTCTCGGTATCCCCCATCTCTTTAACTTGTCCAACATCTTCAAAAGTTTTTCCTTGGATGTTCACAAAACAATGCACTTTATGGAGTTTTTGGAGTTCGTTATTGTATATATCCCAAAACCATCCTCTTCCAGAACTAACTCCATCATAAACTCACACCTCTCGAACCTTTCTCTTTCCCTTGCTAGCCATTCTAGCAATGTTCTGCTAACAAAAGAACCAAGGACACAATGAAATGTATAATAGAAAATCATAACTGTATTAGGAAATATTACAACCACAATGCAACTTCTATTAACAAAATAACCAAGGCGAAGACTTATATATGCATTATGAAAAACTACACCAACACAGTAAGCAAATATACACAATATCAAAGTTAAGATGGTTATAATAAAGAATGGTATTCGTGCCATTCTCCAACATAATATGATGTTAGAAGAGTGTCACAAATGCCATTGAACACATGGATTGTGAGTTTGTTCACAATGGCACAAGTGCCATCCTCCGTGAGAGTTTGAGGATAATGCCACTGGTGCCATCCTCCATGATGTTAAGGAGAATGGCAAAAGTTCGATTCATCACATGGATTGCAGAGAATCAGAGAATGGAACCAGTGCCATTCTCCTTATGTGAAGGTTATCACATGAGAGTTTTCTCACCTGACCTTCTAGAGAAGGGCACTGATGCTAATAAGAATGCACATGTGAATTTAGGCTTCTCAATGCCATTTTCTAGGGCCTAATAAGAGACAGGCACCACTGCCATTCTCCACTTGTACAAATGTTTACCCTACTATTCTAGGAGGGGTATCTAGGAGAGTGGTGTCCTTCCAATCCACATGTGAGTTTGATGATCTCAGTGTGATTATGTAGGTTCTAGCATGAGATTGGCATCACTGCCATTCTCCACTAGTGGTAGTCTAGACATTCCACTAATTTTATTGGTTGCAGTAGGATAATGGCAAAAGTGGCAATGCATAATGTTTTCAGGTCGTGGTATGAGATTGGCACCACTGCCATTCTCCACAGAGATTGACACAATTCCATATGATATCTACACAGCGGAGACAGTGATCACTACATAGAAGAATGCACATGTCAGTTTAGGCTTCTCAATGCCATTTATTAGGGCCTAACAAGAGATTGGCACCCCTCCCATTCTCCACTTGTACAAATGTTTACCCTACTATTCTAGGAGGGGTATTCCACTGATCATAGGAGAGTGGTGTCCGATTCCAATCCAAATGTGAGTTTGATGATCTCAATGTCATTATCTAGTTGCCAGTATGAGATTGGCATCACTGCCATTCCCCACTAGTGGTAGTCTAGAAGAATGCACACATGAGTTTAGGATTCTCAATGCCATTTCTTAGGGCCAGCATGAGTTTGGAAGCACTGCCATTCTCTACTAGTGGTAATCTAGACAAACTAAACCTATAGATTGACATTCCACTAATTTTATTGGCTGCAGTACGATAATGGCAAAAGTGCCAATGCACATGTGGGTTTAGGATTCTTTGTGAATGTTTTCAGGTCATGGTATGAGATGGGCACCACTGCCATTCTCCACCGGTGGCATTCTCCACAGAGATTGACACAAATCCATATGATCTCTACACAGCGGAGATAGTGATCACTACATAGAAGAATGCACATGTGAGTTTAGGCTTCTCAATGCAATTTCTTAGGCCTAACACTAGTGGTAGTCTAGACAGCATGAGATTGGCATCACTACCATTCTCCGATAGTGGTAATCTAGACAAACTGAACCTATAGATTGACATTCCATTAATTTTATTGGCTGCAAGTACGATAATGGCAAAAGTGCCAATGCACATGTGAGTTTAGGATTCCTTGTGCATATTTTCAGGTCATGGTATGAGATTGGCACCACTGCCATCCTCAAGTGATGGCATTCTCCAAAGAGATTGACACAATTCCATATGATCTCTACACATCGGAGACTGTGATCACTACATAGAAGAATGCACATTACCACTAGCGGAGAATGGCAGTAGGATAATGGCAAAAGTGCCAATGCACATGTGAGTTTAGGATTCCTTGTGCATGTTTTCAGGTCATGGTATGAGATTGGCACCACTGCCATTCTCCACTGGTGGCATTCTCCACAGAGATTGACCCAAATCCATATGATCTCTACATAGCAGCAGAGACAGTGATCACTTCATAGAAGAATGCACATTACCACTACAGGAGAATGGCAGTAGGATAATGGCCAAAGTGCCAATGCACGTGTGAGTTTAGGATTCCTTGTGCATGTTTTCAGGTCATGTTATTAGATTGGCACCACTGCCATTCTCCTAATAAGAGATTGGCCTAATAAGAGATTGACACAATTCCATATGATCTCTACAGAGCGGAGACATTGATCACTACATAGAAGAATGCACATGTGAGTTTAGGATTCTCAATGCCATTTCTTAGGGCAAGCATGAGATTGGCAATCACTACCATTCTCCGCTAGTGGTAATCTAGACAAATTAAAGCTATAGATTCACATTCCACTAATTTTATTGGCTGCAGTAGGATAATGGCAAGAGTTCCAATGCACATGTGAGTTTAGGATTCCTTGTGCATGTTTTCAGGTCATGGTATGAGATTAGCACAACTGCCATTCTCCACAGAGATTGACACAATTCCATATGATATCTACACATCGGAGACTGTGATCACTACATAGAAGAATGCAGATTACCACTAGCGGAGAATGGCAGTAGGATAATGGCAAAAGTGCCAATGCACATGTGAGTTTAGGATTCCTTGTGCATGTTTGCAGGTCACGGTATGAGATTGGCACCAGTGCGGTTCTCCACTAGTGCTATTCTCCACAAAGATTGACACAAATCCATATGATCTCTACACAGCGGAGACTGTGATGACTACATAGAAGAAGGCACATTACCACTAGTGGAGAATGGCAGTAGGATAATGGCAAAAGTGCCAATGCACATGTGAGTTTAGGATTCCTTGTGCATGTTTTCAGGTCATGGTATGAGATTGGCACCACAACCATTCTCCACTGGTGGCATTCTCCACAGAGATTGACACAAATCCATATGATCTCTACACAGTGGAGACAGTGATCACTACATAGAAGAATGCACATTACCACTAGCGGAGAATCGCAGTAGGATAATGGCAAAAGTGCCAATGCACATGTGAGTTTAGGATTCCTTGTGCATGTTTTTAGGTCATGGTATTAGATTGGCACCACTGCCATTCTCCTAATAAGAGATTGACACAATTCCATATGATCTCTACACAGTAGAGACAATGATCACTACATAGAAGAATGCACATGTGAGTTTAGCATTCTCAATGCCATTTCTTAGGGCAAGCATGAGATTGGCAATCACTGCCATTCTCCACTAGTGGTAATCTACACAAAGTAAACCTATAGATTCACATTCCACTAATTCTATTGGCTGCAGTAGGATAATGGCAAAAGTGCCAATGCACATGTGAGTTTAGGATTCCTTGTGAATGTTTTCAGGTCATGCTATGAGATTGGCACCACTACCATTCTCCAAAGAGATTGACATAATTCCATATGATATCTACACATCGGAGACTGTGGTCACTACATAGAAGAATTGGCATTACCACTAGCGGAGAATGGCAGTAGGATAATGGCAAAAGTGCCAATGCACATGTGAGTTTAGGATTCCTTTTGCATGTTTTCAGGTCATGGTATGAGATTGGCACCAGTGCCATTCTCCACTGGTGGCATTCTCCACAGAGATTGACACAAATCCATATGATCTCTACACAGTGGAGATAGTGATCACTACATAGAAGAATGCACACTACCACTAGCGGAGAATGGCAGTAGGATAATGGCAAAAGTGCCAATGCACATGTGAGTTTAGGATTCCTTGTGCATGTTTTCAGGTCATGGTATGAGATTGGCACCACTGCCATTCTCCACTGGTGGCATTCTCCATAGAGATTGACCCAAATCCATATGATCTCTACATAGCAGAGACAGTGATCACTACATAGAAAAATGCACATTACCACTAGCGGAGAATGGCAGTAGGATATTGGCAAAAGTGCCAATGCACATGTGAGTTTAGGATTCCTTGTGCATGTTTTCAGGTCATGGTATTAGATTGGCACCACTGCCATTCTCCTAATAAGAGATTGGCCTAATAAGAGATTGACACAATTCCATATGATCTCTACACAGCGGAGACAATGATGACTACATAGAAGAATGCACATGTGAGTTTAGGATTCTCAATGCCATTTCTTAGGGCAAGCATGAGATTGGCAATCACTGCCATTCTCCGCTAGTGGTAATCTAGACAAATTAGACCTATAGATTTAATTTTAGTTGCTGCAGTAGGATAATGGCAAAAGTGCCAATGCACATGTGAGTTTAGGATTCCTTGTGCATGTTTTCAGGTCATGGTATGAGATTGGCACCACTACCATTCTCCATTGGTGGCATTCTCCACAGAGATTGACACAATTCCATATGATCTCTACACATCGGAGACTGTGATCACTACATAAAATAATGCACATTACCACTAGCCAAGAATGGCAGTAGGATAATGGCAAAAGCGCCACTGCACATGTGAGTTTAGGATTCCTTGTGCATGTTTTCAGGTCATGGTATGATATTGGTGATGATGATAGGATATTGGTGTCCTATTCCATTCCACATGTGAGTTTGATGATCTTAGAGATTGACACAATTCCATATGATCTCTACACAGTGGCGACAGTGATCACAACATAGAAAAATGCACATGTGAGTTTAGGATTCCTTGTACATGTTTTCAGGTCATGGTATTAGATTGGCACCACTACCATTCTTTATTGGTGGCATTCTCCACAGGGATTGACACAATTCCATATGATCTCTACACAGTGGAGACAATGATCACTACATAGAAGAATGCACTGTGAGTTTAGGCTTCTCATTGCCATTTATTAGGGTCTAATAAGAGATTGGCACCCCTGCCATTCTCCACTTGTACAAATGTTAAACCTACTATTCTAGGAGTGGTATTCTAGGGATCATAGGAGAGTGGTGTCCTATTCCATTCCACATGTGAGTTTGATGATCTCAGTTGTCATTATGTAGTTGCCACAATTCCCCTTCTCTGCTAGTGGTAATCTAGACAAACTAAACCTATTGATTGACATTCCACTAATATTATTGGCTGCAGTAGGATAATGGCAAAAGTGCCAATGCACATGTGAGTTTAGGATTCCTTGTCCGTTCTTCTATGTAGAGATCATTGTCTCCGCTGTGTAGAGATCTCTACATAGAAGAATGCACATGTGTAAATTTTATACCCCCCCCCACAACTCACCTAATGACTCTCTACCATTCTTTATTGGTGGCATTCTCCATAGGTATTGACACAATTCCATATGATCTCTACACAGCGGAGACAATGATCACTACATAGAAGAATGCACATGTGAGTTTAGGCTTCTCAATGCCATTTCTTAGGGCCTAATAAGAGATTGGCACCACTGCCATTCTCCACTTGTACAAATGTTTACCCTACTATTCTAGGAGTGGTATTCCAGTGATCATAGGAGAGTGGTGTCCGATTCCAATCCACATGTGAGTTTGATGATCTCACAGATTGACACAATTCCCCTTCTTCTACATGTGAAATTAGGATTCCATATGATCTCTACACAGCGGAGACAGTGATCACTACATAGAAGAATGCACATGTGAGTTTAGGATTCCTTGTGCATGTTTTCAGGTCATGGTATGAGATTGGCACCACATGCCATTCTCCATTGGTGGCATTCTCCACAGAGATTGACACAATTCCATATGATCTCTGCACATGTGAGTTTAGGCTTCTCAATGCCATTTCTTAGGGCCTAATAAGAGATTGTCACCACTTGTACAAATGTTTACCCTACTATTCTAGGAGGGGTATTCCAGTGATCATAAGAGAGTGGTGTCCGATTCCAATCCACATGTGAGTTTGTTGAACTTAATGTCATTATGTAGGTGCCAGCATGAGTTTGGCATCACTGCCATTCTCCACTAGTGGTAGTCTAGAAATACTTAACCTATAGATTGACATTCCAGGCCCTAATAATAGATTGACACAATTCCATATGATCTCTACACAACGGAGACAGTGATCACTACATAGAAGAATGCACATGTGAGTTTAGGCTTCTCAATGCCATTTCTTAGAGCCTATTAAGAGATTGGCACCACTGCCATTATCCACTTGTACAAATGTTCACCCTACTATTCTAGGAGGGGTATTCGAGTGATCATAGGAGAGTGGTGTCCGATTCCAATCCACATGTGAGTTTGATGAACTCATAGATTTACACAATTCCATATGATCTCTACACAGCGGAGACACTGAATTCTACATAGAAGAATGCACATGTGAGTTTGGGATTCCTTGTGCATGTTTGCAGGTCATGGTATGAGATTGGCACCACTACCATTCTCCACTGGTGGCATTCTCGACATCGAAGAATGCACATGTGAGTTTAGGCTTCTCAATGACATTTCTTAGGGCCTAATAAGAGATTGGCATCACTGCCATTCTCCACTTGTACAAATGTTTACCCTACTATTCTAGGAGGGGTATTCCAGTGATCATAGGAGAGTGGTGTCCTATTCCATTCCACATGTGAGTTTGATGATCTCAATGTCATTATGTAGTTGCCATCATGAGATTGGCATCACTGCCATTCTCCGCTAGTGGTAATCTAGACAAACTAAACCTATAGATTGATATTCCACTATTTTTATTGGCTGCTAGTAGGATAATGGCAAAAGTGCCAATGCACATGTGAGTTTAGGATTCCTTGTGCATGTTTTCAGGTCATGGTATGAGATTGGCACCACCACCATTCTCCACCAGTTGCGTTCTCCACAGAGATTGACACAATTCCATGTGATGTCTGCATATGTGAGTTTAGGCTTCTCAATGACATTTCTTAGGGCCTAATAAGAGATTCGCACCACTGCCATTCTCCACTTGTACAAATGTTTACCCTACTATTCTAGGAGGGGTATTTCAGTGATCATAGGAGAGTGGTGTCCGATTCCAATCCACATGTGAGTTTGATGATCTCAGAGATTGACACAATTCCATATGATCTCTACACAGCGGAGACAGTGATCACTACATAGAAGAATGCACATGTGAGTTTAGGATTCCTTGTGCACCACTGCCATTCTCCACTGGTGGCATTGTATAATGGCCAAAGTTCCAATCCAAATGTGAGTTTAGGATTCCTTGTGCATGTTTTCAGGTCATGGTATGAGATTGGCACCAATGCCATTCTCCACTGGTGGCATTCTCCATAGAGATTGACACAATTCCATATGATCTCTGCACAGCGGAGACAGTGATCACTACATAGAAGAATGCACATGTGAGTTTAGGCTTCTCAATGCCATTTCTTAGGGCCTAATAAGAGATTGGATCCACTGCCATTCTCCACTTGTACAAATGTTTACCCTACTATTCTAGGAGGGGTATTCCAGTGATCATAGGAGAGTGGTGTTCGATTCCAATCCACATGTGAGTTTGAGGATCTCAGAGATTGACACAATTCCCCTTCTTCTACATGTGAAATTAGGATTCCATATGATCTCTACACAGCGGAGACAGTCATCACTACATATAAGAATGCACATGTGAGTTTAGAATTCCTAGTGCATGTTTTCAGGTCATGGTATGAGATTGGCACCACTGCCATTCTCCACAAGTGGCATTCTCCATAGAGATTGAGACAATTCCATATGATCTCTGCACGTGTGAGTTTAGGCTTCTCAATGCCATTTCTTAGGGCCTAATAAGAGATTGGCACCACTTGTACAAATGCTTACCCTACTATTCTAGGAGGGGTATTCCAGTGATCATAGGAGAGTGGTCTCCGATTCCAATCCACATGTGATTTTGTTGAACTCAGTGTCATTATGTAGGTGCCGGCATGAGTTTGGCATCACTAAACCTATAGATTAATATTCCAGTGCCTAATAAGAGATTGACACAATTCCATATGATCTCTACACAACGGAGACACTGATCACTACATAGAAGAATGCACATGTGAGTTTAGGCTTCTCAATGCCATTTCTTAGGGCCTAATAAGAGATTGGCACCACTGCGATTATCCACTTGTACAAATGTTCACCCTACTATTCTAGGAGGGGTATTCCAGTGATCATAGGAGAGTGGTTTCCGATTCCAATCCACATGTGAGTTTGATGAACTCAGAGATTGACACAATTCCATATGATCTCTACACAGACAGCATAGAAGAATGCACATGTGAGTTTAGGATTCCTTGTGCATGTTTGCAGGTCATGGTATGAGATTCGCACCACTACCATTCTCCACTGGTGGCATTCTCAACATAGAAGAATGCACATGTGAGTTTAGGATTCCTTGTGCATGTTTTCAGGTCATGGTATGAGATTGGCACCACCACCATTCTCCACCAGTTGCGTTCTCCACAGAGATTGACACAATTCCATGTGATGTCTGCACATGTGAGTTTAGGCTTCTCAATGACATTTCTTAGGGCCTAATAAGAGATTCGCACCACTGCCATTCTCCACTTGTACAAATGTTTACCCTACTATTCTAGGAGGGGTATTTCAGTGATCATAGGAGAGTGGTGTCCGATTCCAATCCACATGTGAGTTTGATGATCTCAGAGATTGACACAATTCCATATGATCTCTACACAAGCGGAGACAGTGATCACTACATAGAAGAATGCACATGTGAGTTTAGGATTCCTTGTGCACCACTGCCATTCTCCACTGGTGGCATTGTATAATGGCCAAAGTTCCAATCCAAATGTGAGTTTAGGATTCCTTGTGCATGTTTTCAGGTCATGGTATGAGATTGGCACCAATGCCATTCTCCACTGGTGGCATTCTCCATAGAGATTGACACAATTCCATATGATCTCTGCACAGCGGAGACAGTGATCACTACATAGAAGAATGCACATGTGAGTTTAGGCTTCTCAATGCCATTTCTTAGGGCCTAATAAGAGATTGGATCCACTGCCATTCTCCACTTGTACAAATGTTTACCCTACTATTCTAGGAGGGGTATTCCAGTGATCATAGGAGAGTGGTGTTCGATTCCAATCCACATGTGAGTTTGAGGATCTCAGAGATTGACACAATTCCCCTTCTTCTACATGTGAAATTAGGATTCCATATGATCTCTACACAGCGGAGACAGTCATCACTACATATAAGAATGCACATGTGAGTTTAGAATTCCTAGTGCATGTTTTCAGGTCATGGTATGAGATTGGCACCACTGCCATTCTCCACAAGTGGCATTCTCCATAGAGATTGAGACAATTCCATATGATCTCTGCACGTGTGAGTTTAGGCTTCTCAATGCCATTTCTTAGGGCCTAATAAGAGATTGGCACCACTTGTACAAATGCTTACCCTACTATTCTAGGAGGGGTATTCCAGTGATCATAGGAGAGTGGTCTCCGATTCCAATCCACATGTGATTTTGTTGAACTCAGTGTCATTATGTAGGTGCCGGCATGAGTTTGGCATCACTAAACCTATAGATTAATATTCCAGTGCCTAATAAGAGAGCCTAATAAGAGATTGACACAATTCCATATGATCTCTACACAACGGAGACACTGATCACTACATAGAAGAATGCACATGTGAGTTTAGGCTTCTCAATGCCATTTCTTAGGGCCTAATAAGAGATTGGCACCACTGCGATTATCCACTTGTACAAATGTTCACCCTACTATTCTAGGAGGGGTATTCCAGTGATCATAGGAGAGTGGTTTCCGATTCCAATCCACATGTGAGTTTGATGAACTCAGAGATTGACACAATTCCATATGATCTCTACACAGACAGCATAGAAGAATGCACATGTGAGTTTAGGATTCCTTGTGCATGTTTGCAGGTCATGGTATGAGATTCGCACCACTACCATTCTCCACTGGTGGCATTCTCAACATAGAAGAATGCACATGTGAGTTTAGGCTTCTCAATGACATTTCTTAGGGCCTAATAAGAGATTGGCATCACTGCCATTCTCCACTTGTACAAATGTTTACCCTACTATTCTAGGAGGGTTATTCCACTGATCACAGGAGAGTGGTGTCCTATTCCATTCCACATGTGAGTTTGATGATCTCAGTGTCATTATGTAGTTGCCATCATGAGATTGGCATCACTGCCATTCTCCGCTAGTGCTAATCTAGACAAACTGAACCTATAGATTGACATTCCACTTATTTTATTGGCTGCTAGTAGGATAATGGCAAAAGTGCCAATGCACATGTGAGTTTAGGATTCCTTGTGCATGTTTTCAGGTCATGGTATGAGATTGGCACCACTGCCATTCTCCACTGGTTGCATTCTCCACAGAGATTGACACAATTCCATACGATGTCTGCACATGTGAGTTTAGGCTTCTCAATGACATTTCTTAGGGCCTCATAAGAGATTGGAACCACTTGTACAAATGTTTACCCTACTATTCTAGGAGGGTTATTCAAGTGATCATAGGAGAGTGGTGTCCTATTCCATTCCACATGTGAGTTTGATGATCTCACTGTCATTATGTAGTTTCCATCCTGAGATTGGCATCACTGCCACTCTACGCTAGTGGTAATCTAGACAAACTGAACCTATAGATTCACATCCCACTAACTTTATTGGCTACAGTAGGATAATGGCAAAAATGCCAATGCGTATGTGAGTTTAGAATTCCTTGTGCATGTTTTCAGGTCATGGTATGAGATTGGCACCACTGGCATTCTCCACTTGTACAAATGTTTACCCTACTATTCTAGGAGCGGTATTTCAGTGATCATAGGAGAGTGGTGTCCAATTCCATTCCACATGTGAGTTTGATGATCTCAGAGATTGACACAATTCCATATGATCTCTACACAGCGGAGACAGTGATCACTACATAGAAGAATGCACATGTGAGTTTAGGATTCCTTGTGCACCACTGCCATTCTCCAGTGGTGGCATTCTATAATGGCAAAAGAGCCAATCCACATGTGAGTTTAGGATTCCTTGTGCATGTTTTCAAGTCATCGTATGAGATTGGCACCACTACCATTCTCCACTGGTGGCATTCTCCACAGAGATTGACACAATTCCATATGATCTCTGCACAGCGGAGACAGTGATCACTACATAGAAGAATGCACATGTGAGTTTAGTCTTCTCAATGCCATTTCTTAGGGCCTAATAAGAGATTGGATACACTGCCATTCTCCATTGTACAAATGTTTACCCTACTATTCTAGGAGGGGTATTCCAGTGATCATAGGAGAGTGGTGTCCGATTCCAATCCACATGTGACTTTGATGATCTCAGAGATTGACACAATTCCCCTTCTTCTACATGTGAGTTTAGGATTCCATATGATCTCTACAGAGCGGAGATAGTCATCACTACATAGAAGAATGCACATGTGAGTTTAGGATTCCTTGTGCATGTTTTCAGGTCATGGTATGAGATTGGCACTACTGCCATTCTCCACTGGTGGCATTCTCCACAGAGATTGATACAATTCCATATGATCTCTGCACATGTGAGTTTAGGCTTCTCAATGCCATTTCTTTGGGACTAATAAGAGATTGGCACCACTTGTACAAATGTTTACCCTACTATTCTAGGAGGGTTATCCAAGTGATCATAGGAGACTGGTGTCCTACTTCATTCCACATGTGAGTTTGATGATCTCACTGTCATTATGTAGTTGCCATCATGAGATTGGCATCACTGCCATTCTCCGCTAGTGGTAATCTAGACAAACTGAACCTATAGATTCATATTCCACTAACTTTATTCGCTGCAGTAGGATAATGGCAAAAATGCCAATGCACATGTAAGTTTAGGATTCCTTGTGCATGTTTTCAGGTCATGGTATGAGATTGGCACCACTGCCATTCTCCATTGGTGGCATTCTCCACAGAGATTGACACAATTCCATATGATCTCTGCACAGCGGAGACAATGATCACTACATAGAAGAATGCACATGTGAGTTTAGGCTTCTCAATGCCATTTCTTAGGGCCTAATAAGAGATTGGCACCACTACCATTCTCCACTTGTACAAATGTTTACCCTACTATTCTAGGAGGGGTATTCCAGTGATCGTATTAGACTGGTGTCGGATTCCAATCCACATGTGAGTTTGTTGAACTCAATGTCATTATAGGTACCGGCATGAGTTTGGCATCACTGCCATTCTCCACTAGTGGTAGTCTAGACAAACTAAACCTATAGATTGATATTCCAGTGCCTAATAAGAGATTGACAAAATTCCATATGATCTCTACACAACGGGCACAGTGATCACTACATAGAAGAATGCACATGTGAGTTTAGGCTTCTCAATGACATTTCTTAGGCCCTAATAAGAGATTGGCATCACTGCCATTCTCCACTTGTACAAATGTTTACCCTACTATTCTAGGAGGGGTATTCCAGTGATCATAGGAGAGTGGTGTCCTATTCCATTCCACATGTGAGTTTGATGATCTCAGTGTCATTATGTAGTTGCCATCATGAGATTGGCATCACTGCCATTCTCCGCTAGTGCTAATCTAGACAAACTAAACCTATAGATTGACATTCCACTAATTTTATTGGCTACTAGTAGGATAATGGCAAAAGTGCCAATGAGGTGCCAATGCACATGTGAGTTTAGGATTCCTTGTGCATGTTTTCAGGTCATGGTATGAGATTGGCACCACTGCTATTCTCCACTGGTTGCATTCTCCACAGAGATTGACACAATTCCATATGATCTCTGCACAGCGGAGACAATGATCACTACATAGAAGAATGCACATGTGAGTTTAGGCTTCTTAATGCCATTTCTTAGGGCCTAATAAGAGATTGGATCCACTGCCATTCTCCACTAGTACAAATGTTTACCCTACTATTCTAGGAGGGGTATTCCAGTGATCATAGGAGAGTGGTGTCCGATTCCAATCCAGATGTGAGTTTGATGATCTCAGAGATTGACACAATTCCCCTTCTTCTACATGTGAGTTTAGGATTCCATATGATCTCTACAGAGCGGAGATAGTGATCACTACATAGAAGAATGCACATGTGAGTTTATGATTCCTTGTGCATGTTTTCAGGTCATGGTATGAGATTGGCACCACTGCCATTCTCCACTGGTGGCATTCTCCACAGAGATTGACACAATTCCATATGATCTCTGCACATGTGAGTTTAGGCTTCTCAATGCCATTTCTTTGGGCCTAATAAGAGATTGGCACCACTTGTACAAATGTTTACCCTACTATTCTAGGAGGGTTATCCAAGTGATCATAGGAGACTGGTGTCCTACTTCATTCCACATGTGAGTTTGATGATCTCACTGTCATTATGTAGTTGCCATCATGAGATTGGCATCACTGCCATTCTCCGCTAGTGGTAATCTAGACAAACTGAACCTATAGATTCATATTCCACTAACTTTATTGGCTGCAGTAGGATAATGGCAAAAATGCCAATGCACATGTAAGTTTAGGATTCCTTGTGCATGTTTTCAGGTCATGGTATGAGATTGGCACCACTGCCATTCTCCATTGGTGGCATTCTCCATAGAGATTGACACAATTCCATATGATCTCTACACAACGGAGACAATGATCACTACATAGAAGAATGCACATTTGAGTTTAGGCTTCTCAATGCCATTTCTTAGGGCCTGATAAGAGATTGGCACCACTACCATTATCCACTTGTACAAATGTTCACCCTACTGTTCTAGGAGGGGTATTCCAGTGATCATAGGAGAGTGGTGTCCGATTCCAATCCACATGTGAGTTTGATGAACTCAGAGATTGAAATTCCATATGATCTCTACATAGCGGAGACAGCATAGAAGAATGCACATGTGAGTTTAGGATTCCTTGCATGTTTGCAGGTCATGGTATGAGATTGGCACCACTACCATTCTCCACTGGTGGCATTCTCAACATAGAAGAATGCACATGTGAGTTTAGGCTTCTCAATGACATTTCTTAGGCCCTAATAAGAGATTGGCATCACTGCCATTCTCCACTTGTACAAATGTTTACCCTACTATTCTAGGAGGGGTATTCCAGTGATCATAGGAGAGTGGTGTCCTATTCCATTCCACATGTGAGTTTGATGATCTCAGTGTCATTATGTAGTTGCCATCATGAGATTGGCATCACTGCCATTCTCCGCTAGTGCTAATCTAGACAAATTCAACCTATAGATTGACATTCCACTAATTTTATTGGCTACTAGTAGGATAATGGCAAAAGTGCCAATGAGGTGCCAATGCACATGTTAGTTTAGGATTCCTTGTGCATGTTTTCAGGTCATGGTATGAGATTGGCACCACTGCTATTCTCCACTTTTTGCATTCTCCACAGAGATTGACACAATTCCATATGATCTCTGCACAGCGGAGACAGTGATCACTACATAGAAGAATGCACATGTGAGTTTAGGCTTCTCAATGCCATTTCTTAGGGCCTAATAAGAGATTGGATACACTGCCATTCTCCACTTGTACAAATGTTTACCCTACTATTCTAGGAGGGGTATTCCAGTGATCATAGGAGAGTGGTGTCCGATTCCAATCCAGATGTGAGTTTGATGATCTCAGAGATTGACACAATTCCCCTTCTTCTACATGTGAGTTTAGGATTCCATATGATCTCTATAGAGCGGAGATAGTGATCACTACATAGAAGAATGCACATGTGAGTTTATGATTCCTTGTGCATGTTTTCAGGTCATGGTATGAGATTGGCACCACTGCCATTCTCCACTGGTGGCATTCTCCACAGAGATTGATACAATTCCATATGATCTCTGCACATGTGAGTTTAGGCTTCTCAATGCCATTTCTTTGGGCCTAATAAGAGATTGGCACCACTTGTACAAATGTTTACCCTACTATTCTAGGAGGGTTATCCAAGTGATCATAGGAGACTGGTGTCCTACTTCATTCCACATGTGAGTTTGATGATCTCACTATCATTATGAAGTTGCCATCATGAGATTGGCATCACTGCCATTCTCCGCTAGTGGTAATCTAGACAAACTGAACCTATAGATTCATATTCCACTAACTTTATTGGCTGCAGTAGGATAATGGCAAAAATGCCAATGCACATGTAAGTTTAGGATTCCTTGTGCATGTTTTCAGGTCATGGTATGAGATTGGCACCACTGCCATTCTCCATTGGTGGCATTCTCCATAGAGATTGACACAATTCCATATGATCTCTGCACAACGGAGACAATGATCACTACATAGAAGAATGCACATGTGAGTTTAGGCTTCTCAATGCCATTTCTTAGGGCCTAATAAGAGATTGGCACCACTACCATTCTCCACTTGTACAAATGTTTACCCTACTATTCTAGGAGAGGTATTCCAGTGATCGTAGGAGACTGGTGTCGGATTCCAATCCACATGTGAGTTTGTTGAACTCAATGTCATTATGTAGGTACCGGCATGAGTTTGGCATCACTGCCATTCTCCACTAGTGGTAGTCTAGACAAACTAAACCTATAGATTGATATTCCAGTGCCTAATAAGAGATTGACAAAATTCCATATGATCTCTACACAACGGGCACAGTGATCACTACATAGAAGAATGCACATGTGAGTTTACGCTTCTCAATGCCATTTCTTAGGGCCTAATAAGAGATTCGCACCACTACCATTATCCACTTGTACAAATGTTCACCCTACTATTCTAGGAGGGGTATTTCAGTGATCATAGGAGAGTGGTGTCCGATTCCAATCCACATGTGAGTTTGATGAACTCAGAGATTGAAATTCCATATGATCTCTACACAGCGGAGACAGCATAGAAGAATGCACATGTGAGTTTAGGATTCCTTGCATGTTTGCAGGTCATGGTATGAGATTGGCACCACAACCATTCTCCACTAGTGGCATTCTCGACATAGAAGAATGCACATGTGAGTTTAGGCTTCTCAATGACATTTCTTAGGCCCTAATAAGAGATTGGCATCACTGCCATTCTCCACTTGTACAAATGTTTACCCTACTATTCTAGGAGGGGTATTCCAGTGATCATAGGAGAGTGGTGTCCTATTCCATTCCACATGTGAGTTTGATGATCTCAGTGTCATTATGTAGTTGCCATCATGAGATTGGCATCACTGCCATTCTCCGCTAGTGCTAATCTAGACAAACTGAACCTATAGATTGACATTCCACTAATTTTATTGGCTACTAGTAGGATAATGGCAAAAGTGCCCATGAGGTGCCAATGCACATGTGAGTTTAGGATTCCTTGTGCATGTTTTCAGGTCATGGTATGAGATTGGCACCACTGCTATTCTCCACTGGTTGCATTCTCCACAGAGATTGACACAATTCCATATGATCTCTGCACAGCGGAGACAATGATCACTACATAGAAGAATGCACATGTGAGTTTAGGCTTCTCAATGCCATTTCTTAGGGCCTAATAAGAGATTGGATCCACTGCCATTCTCCACTTGTACAAATGTTTACCCTACTATTCTAGGAGGGGTATTCCAGTGATCATAGGAGAGTGGTGTCCGATTCCAATCCAGATGTGAGTTTGATGATCTCAGAGATTGACACAATTCCCCTTCTTCTACATGTGATATTAGGATTCCATATGATCTCTACAGAGCGGAGATAGTGATCACTACATAGAAGAATGCACATGTGAGTTTATGATTCCTTGTGCATGTTTTCAGGTCATGGTATGAGATTGGCACCACTGCCATTCTCCACTGGTGGCATTCTCCACAGAGATTGACACAATTCCATATGATCTCTGCACATGTGAGTTTAGGCTTCTCAATGCCATTTCTTTGGGCCTAATAAGAGATTGGCACCACTTGTACAAATGTTTACCCTACTATTCTAGGAGGGTTATCCAAGTGATCATAGGAGTCTGGTGTCCTACTTCATTCCACATGTGAGTTTGATGATCTCACTGTCATTATCTAGTTGTCATCATGAGATTGGCATCACTACCATTCTCCGCTAGTGGTAATCTAGACAAACTGAACCTATAGATTCATATTCCACTAACTTTATTGGTTGCAATAGGATAATGGCAAAAATGACAATGCACATGTAAGTTTAGGATTCCTTGTGCATGTTTTCAGGTCATGGTATGAGATTGGCACCACTGCCATTCTCCATTGGTGGCATTCTCCACAGAGATTGACACAATTCCATATGATCTCTGCACAGCGGAGACAATGATCACTACATAGAAGAATGCACATTTGAGTTTAGGCTTCTCAATGCCATTTCTTAGGGCCTGATAAGAGATTGGCACCACTACCATTATCCACTTGTACAAATGTTCACCCTACTATTCTAGGAGGGGTATTCCAGTGATCATAGGAGAGTGGTGTCCGATTCCAATCCACATGTGAGTTTGATGAACTCAGAGATTGAAATTCCATATGATCTCTACATAGCGGAGACAGCATAGAAGAATGCACATGTGAGTTTAGGATTCCTTACATGTTTGCAGGTCATGGTATGAGATTGGCACCACTACCATTCTCCACTGGTGGCATTCTCAACATAGTAGAATGCACATGTGAGTTTAGGCTTCTCAATGACATTTCTTAGGCCCTAATAAGAGATTGGCATCAGTGCCATTCTCCACTTGTACAAATGTTTACCCTACTATTCTAGGAGGGGTATTCCAGTGATCATAGGAGAGTGGTGTCCTATTCCATTCCACATGTGAGTTTGATGATCTCAGTGTCATTATGTAGTTTCCATCATGAGATTGGCATCACTGCCATTCTCCGCTAGTGCTAATCTAGACAAATTGAACCTATAGATTGCCATTCCACTAATTTTATTGGCTACTAGTAGGATAATGGCAAAAGTGCCAATGAGGTGCCAATGCACATGTCAGTTTAGGATTCCTTGTGCATGTTTTCAGGTCATGGTATGAGATTGGCACCACTGCTATTCTCCACTGGTTGCATTCTCCACAGAGATTGACACAATTCCATATGATGTCTACACATGTGAGTTTAGGCTTCTCAATGACATTTCTTAGGGCCTAATAAGAGATTCGCACCACTTGTACAAATGTTTACCCTACTATTCTAGGAGGGTTATTCAAGTGATCATAGGAAAGTGGTGTCCTATTCCATTCCACATGTGAGTTTGATGATCTCACTGTCATTATGTAGTTGCCATCATGAGATTGGCATCACTGCCATTCTCCGCTAGTGGTAATCTAGACAAACTGAACCTATAGATTCACATTCCACTAACTTTATGGTTGCAGTAGGATAATGGCAAAAATGCCAATGCACATGTGAGTTTAGGATTCCTTGTGCATGTTTTCAGGTCATGGTATGAGATTGGCACCACTGCCATTCTCCACTTGTACAAATGTTTACCCTACTATTCTAGGAGGAGTATTTCAGTGATCATAGGAGAGTGGTGTCCGATTCCAATCCACATGTGAGCTTGATGATCTCAGAGATCGACACAATTCCATATGATGTCTACACATGATGTCTACACAGCCGAGACAGTGATCACTACATAGAATAATGCACGAGATTGCCACAATTCCATATGATCTCTACACAGCGGAGACAGTGATCACTACATAGAAGAATGCACATGTGAGTTTAGGATTCCTTGTGCACCACTTCCATTCTCCACTGGTGGCATTCTATAAT
This sequence comes from Dipteris shenzhenensis, assembly GCF_047967505.1. Taxonomy (NCBI): domain Eukaryota; kingdom Viridiplantae; phylum Streptophyta; class Polypodiopsida; order Gleicheniales; family Dipteridaceae; genus Dipteris; species Dipteris shenzhenensis. The sequence goes on along the minus strand of NC_141614.1, from coordinate 23,071,688 downwards.
AGCAAAAGAGCCAATCCACATGTGAGTTTAGGATTCCTTGTGCATGTTTTCAGGTCATGGTATGCGATTGGCACCACTGCCATTCTCCACTGGTGGCATTATCCACAGAGATTGACACAATTCCATATGATCTCTACACAGCGGAGACAATGATCACTACATAGAAGAATGCACATGTGAGTTTAGGCTTCTCAATGCCATTTCTTAGGGCCTAATAAGAGATTGGATCCACTGCCATTCTCCACTTGTACAAATGTTTACCCTACTATTCTAGGAGGGGTATTCCAGTGATCATAGGAGAGTGGTGTCGGATTTCAATCCACATGTGAGTTTGATGATCTCAGAGATTGACACAATTCCCCTTCTTCTACATGTGAGTTTAGGATTCCATATGATCTCTACAGAGCGGAGACAGTGATCACTACATAGAATAATGCACATGTGAGTTTAGGATTCCTTGTGCATGTTTTCAGGTCATGGTATGAGATTGGCACAACTGCCATTCTCCACTGGTGGCATTCTCCACAGAGATTGACACAATTCCATATGATCTCTGCACATGTGAGTTTAGGCTTCTCAATGCCATTTCTTAGGGCCTAATAAGAGATTGGCACCACTTGTACAAATGTTTACCCTACTATTCTAGGAGGGTTGTTCAAGTGATCATAGGAGATTGGTGTCCTATTCCATTCCACATGTGAGTTTGCTGATCTCACTGTCATTATGTAGTTGCCATCATGAGATTGGCATCACTGCCATTCTCCGCTAGTGGTAACCTAGACAAACTGAACCTATAGATTCATATTCCAATAACTTTATTGGCTGCAGTAGGATAATGGCAAAAATGCCAATGCACATGTGAGTTTAGGATTCCTTGTGCATGTTTTTAGGTCATGGTATGAGATTGGCACCACTGCCATTCTCCACTGGTGGCATTCTCCACAGAGATTGACACAATTCCATATGATCTCTGCACAGCGGAGACAATGATCACTACATAGAAGAATGCACGTGTGAGTTTAGGCTTCTCAACGCCATTTCTTAGGGCCTAATAAGAGATTGGCACCAGTGCCATTCTCCACTTGTACAACTGTTTACCCTACCATTCTAGGAGGAGTATTCCAGTGATCATAGGAGAGTGGTGTCCGATTCCAATCCACATGTGAGTTTGATGAACTCAGTGTCATTATGTAGGGCCAGCATGAGTTTGGCATCACTGCCATTCTCCATTAGTGGTAGTCTAGGAAAACTAAACCTATAGATTGACATTCCAGGGCCTAAGAAGAGATTAACACAATTCCATATGATCTCTACACAGCGGAGACAATGATCACTACATAGAAGAATGCACATGTGAGTTTAGGCTTCTCAATGCCATTTCTTAGGGCCTAATAAGAGATTGGATCCACTGCCATTCTCCACTTGTACAAATGTTTACCCTACTATTCTAGGAGGGGTATTCCAGTGATCATAGGAGAGTGGTGTCCGATTTCAATCCACATGTGAGTTTGATGATCTCAGAGATTGACACAATTCCCCTTCTTCTACATGTGAGTTTAGGATTCCATATGATCTCTACAAAGCAGAGACAGTGATCACTACATAGAATAATGCACATGTGAGTTTAGGATTCCTTGTGCATGTTTTTAGGTCATGGTATGAGATTGGCACCACTGCCATTCTCCACTGGTGGCATTCTCCACAGAGATTGACACAATTCCATATGATCTCTCCACATGTGAGTTTAGGCTTCTCAATGTTATTTCTTAGGGCCTAATAAGAGATTGGCACCACTTGTACAAATGTTTACCCTACTATTCTAGGAGGGTTATTCAAGTGATCATAGGAGACTGGTGTCCTATTCCATTCCACATGTGAGTTTGCTGATCTCACTGTCATTATGTAGTTGCCATCATGAGATTGGCATCACTGCCATTCTCCGCTAGTGGTAATCTAGACAAACTGAACCGATAGATTCATATTCCACTAACTTTATTGGCTGCAATAGGATAATGTCAAAAATGCCAATGCACATGTGAGTTTAGGATTACTTTTGCATGTTTTTAGGTCATGGTATGAGATTGGCACCACTGCCATTCTCCACTGGTGGCATTCTCCACAGAGATTGACACAATTCCATATGATCTCTGCACAGCGGAGACAATGATCACTACATAGAAGAATGCACATGTGAGTTTAGGCTTCTCAACGCCATTTCTTAGGGCCTAATAAGAGATTGGCACCAGTGCCATTCTCCACTTGTACAAATGTTTACCCTACTATTCTAGGAGGAGTATTCCAGTGATCATAGGAGAGTGGTGTGCAATTCCAATCCACATGTGAGTTTGATGAACTCAGTGTCATTATGTAGGGCCAGCATGAGTTTGGCATCACTGCCATTCTCCATTAGTGGTAGTCTAGGCAAACTAAACCTATACATTGACATTCCAGGGCCTAAGAAGAGATTAACACAATTCGATATGATCTCTACATAGCAGAGACAATGATCACTACATAGAAGAATGCACACGTGAGTTCAGGCTTCTCAATGCCATTTCTTAGGGCTTAATAAGAGATTGGCACCACTGCCATTCTCCACTTGTACAAATGTTCACCCTACTATTCTAGGAGGGGTATTCCAGTGATCATAGGACAGTGGTGTGGGATTCCAATCCACATGTGAGTTTGATGAACTCAGAGATCGACACAATTCCATATGATCTCTACACAGCGGAGGCAGTGATCTCTACATAGAAGAATGCACATGTGAGTTTAGGATTCCTTGTGCATGTTTGCAGGTCATGCTATGAGATTGGCACCACTACCATTCTCCACTGGTGGCATTCTCCACAGAGATTGACACAATTCCATATGATCTCTACACAGCGGAGGCAGTGATCTCTACATAGAAGAATGCACATGTGAGTTTAGGATTCCTTGTGCATGTTTGCAGGTCATGCTATGAGATTGGCACCACTACCATTCTCCACTGGTGGCATTCTCCACAGAGATTGACACAATTCCATATGATCTCTACACAGCGGAGACAGTGATCACTACATAAAAGAATGCACATGTGAGTTTAGGCTTCTCAATGACATTTCTTAGGGCCTAATCAGAGATTGGCACCACTGCTATTCTCCACTTGTGCAAATGTTTATCCTACTATTCCAGGAGGGGTATTCCAGTGATCATAGGAGAGTGGTGTTCGGTTCCAATCCACATGTGAGTTTGATGATCTCAGAGATTGACACAATTCCATATGATCTCTACACAGCGGAGATAGTGATCACTACATAGAAGAATGCACATGTGAGTTTAGGATTCCTTGTGCACCACTGCCATTCTCCACTGGTGGCATTGTATAATGGCAAAAGTGCCAATCCACATGTGAGTTTAGGATTCCTTGTGCATGTTTTCAGGTCATGGTATGAGATTGGCAACACTGCCATTCTCCACTAGTGGCATTCTCCACAGAGATTGACACAATTCCATATGATCTCTACACAGCGGAGACAGTGATCACTACATAGAAGAATGCACGAATTGACACAATTCCATATGATCTCTACACAGCGGAGACAGTGAGCGGAGACAGTGATCACTACATAGAAGAATGCACATGTGAGCTTAGGATTCCTTGTGCACCACTGCCATTCTCCACTGGTGGCATTCTATAATAGCAAAAGAGCCAATCCACATGTCAGTTTAGGAGTCCTTGTGCATCTTTTCAGGTCATGGTATGAGATTGGCACCACTGCCATTCTCCACTGGTGGCATTCTCCACACAGATTGACACAATTCCATATGATCTCTACACAGCGGAGACAATGATCACTACATAGAATAATGCACATGTGAGTTTAGGCTTCTCAATGCCATTTCTTAGGGCCTAATAAGAGATTGGATCCACTGCCATTCTCCACTTGTACAAATGTTTACCCTACTATTCTAGGAGGGGTATTCCAGTGATCATAGGAGAGTGGTGTCCGATTTCAATCCACGTGTGAGTTTGATCATCTCAGAGATTGACACAATTCCCCTTCTTCTACATGTGAGTTTAGGATTCCATATGATCTCTACAGAGCGGAGACAGTGATCACTACATAGAATAATGCACATGTGAGTTTAGGATTCCCTGTGCATGTTTTCAGGTCATTGTATAAGATTGGCACCAGTGCCATTCTCCACAGAGATTGACACAATTCCATAGGTTCTCTGCACATGTGAGTTTAGGCTTCTCAATGCCATTTCTTAGGGCCTAATAAGAGATTGGCACCACTTGTACAAATGTTTACCCTACTATTCTAGGAGGGTTATTCAAGTGATCATAGGAGACTGGTGTCCTATTCCATTCCACATGTGAGTTTGCTGATCTCACTGTCATTATGTAGTTGCCATCATGAGATTGGCATCACTGCCATTCTCCGCTAGTGGTAATCTACACAAACTGAACCTATAGATTCATATTCCACTAACTTTATTGGCTGCAGTAGGATAATGGCAAAAATGCCAATGCACATGTGAGTTTAGGATTCCTTGTGCATGTTTTTAGGTCATGGTATGAGATTGGCACCACTGCCATTCTCCACTGGTGGCATTCTCCACAGAGATTGACACAATTCCATATGATCTCTGCACACCGGAGACAATGATCACTACATAGAAGAATGCACATGTGAGTTTAGGCTTCTCCACGCCATTTCTTAGGGCCTAATAAGAGATTAGCACCACTGCCATTCTCCACTTGTACAAATGTTTACCCTACTATTCTAGGAGGAGTATTCTAGTGATCATAGGAGAGTGGTGTCCGATTCCAATCCACATGTGAGTTTGATGAACTCAGTGTCATTATGTAGGGCCTGTTGAGATATCGAGCTCCACTCGCGATATGCCGGGGTGACCGTTGTGTATTTATGTCACCGACTTGTTAGCTGGAGATGCGGTTGGTACACTGCCCACGAATAATAGCTGGATGACAGCTATCCTTATCTACTCTAGTTTGTGGCTCAGTTAGTATGCCACCTTAGTTAGTTGAGTTTGGTTTGAGACCCACATATAGGGTTCTTCTATTTTCTTTGTACTAGAGTTCTTTTGGCTTTCACAACTAAGAAGAGGAAAACTGATTTTCAGCCTCCACCTTTGTGTGTATTCCCCCATTGTGATTGTGAGAAAGCCTCAAGTGAGTCTCCTTCCCTCTCTCCCACAATCTTCACATGGTATCAGAGCCTTGTTCGTGGTAAGGAGCTCAAGAAAGCAAGCCAAGTTCGTGGTGTCCTGGTAAGAGGACCAGTGTTGCTTTCCTATTTCGAGTTTGGGAGCAAATCTCTGCAGGTAGCACATCCAGAGGTGCAAGAGTGCACTATCTCAGATTGAGACGCCCTTCGCGGTGTGGCGAGAGCGCATTTCGGGGCCCGTTTTGGAGGCGGAAGTTCTCCGCAGACACTCAGAAAAAGGCCCTGTTTTTGCCGTGCGACCACTGTTCTGCAGGTCGGTGAAAAGTTGCCGCAAAAATTCCATCGTATGCCTGTGCGCAGAGACATTGGGATTTGCAGATTCATGCTTGTTGCCTGTTGATGCAAAATCGTCACTAGGAAGTGACTGTGTGGTGAAACACCACTTTCATCAGTTTTGCAGATCTGCCCGAATGAGGCAAAAGCTGTGTTTTTTGCAGTGACAGAATATTTTGCAGTGTTCTGGAATGGCATCTGATTCTCTTTCACAGATTGTCACTGAAAAGCTTGACAAGAACAACTTCCAGGCATGGAAGTTTAGAATGACGAATTTCCTTATGGGAAAAGGCTATTGGGAGTTCATTACAGGAAATGAAGAGGAACCAGTTCTTCCTAATGTTCCCAATCAACAAGAAATGCAGGCATTTAAAGGATGGCATGAGAGAGCCAGAAAAGTTATGTACTGGCTTTCTATCAGTATTTCAGATTCTATGATTGTGCATATTCAGGATGCAAGTACGCCAAAGGTGGCATGGGATACCTTGGCAAAAATGTACAGCATAAATACGCAGGCCAGGAAAATGCAGCTCAAGCAGGAGCTGCACAATGTGCAGAGAGAAAATATGAGCATCAATGACTACCACATGAAGGTGAAGAAAATTGCGGATGCACTTGCTTCCATTGGGTCGCCAGTGGATGATGACGATTTAGTTTCTGTGACCTTGAATGGTCTAGGAAAGGACTATGCACAGTTCTGGACATCCATTGCCGTCCGTGAAAATTTTCCTGATTTTGAGGAGCTGATTGCTCTTCTAATTTCTGAAGAGCAGAGAAATGGGGGTGCATCTTCTTCGGCAGGAACTTCAAAAGAAACTGTCTTCTACTCAAATGCTGGCAGAGGTAGAGGCAGAGGTAGAGGAGGCCGATCTGCAGGCCATGGTAGAAATCAGAATATGCAGCAAATGCAAGAAAACCAGTCCTATGCAGGAGGACGTGGTAACTCTAGAGGCAGGGGGAGCCAAAGAGGTCGTGGTGGATGGCAGAGAGGCCAAAATGCAAACAGCAATGTTGAATGCTACTACTGTGGCAAAATGGGGCATATGGCTAAAGACTGCTACAAAAAGCAGAATGACATTATGAATGGAAAATTGCAGCAAGGCAATTATGCATCTTCTAGTAGGCAGGGTGATGATAGAAATGAGCATCTATTTATGGTGCAGCATATGACCAATTCTGTGACAAGTGCAGAAGAACAGAATGATGTGTGGTATGTTGACTCAGGTGCATCAAACCACATGACAGGTCATGCAGAATGGATGCAAGATGCAAGGAAAATGGAAAAACCAGGATTTGTGGAGACTGGTGATGATACTGCACATCCTATTGTGCAGATTGGCAAAATTCCTTTGTCTATGCAGGATGGGAAAAAGAAATACTTGTCTGATGTATTTCATGTCCCGAACATCACCAAGAATCTGGTTTCTGTTGGTCAGATGGTTGAGCAGGGCTTGCAGGTCAGATTTAATCCTCATGGATGCTTTGTTGAGGATATGAAAAATAATGGTCGCTTGATAGCAAAAGGAAAGAAGAAGGGCAGGATGTTTACATTGGATGCAGACATGCCTGAATTGAGTGCAGCAATGTTTGCACATGGGACCGGTGTAGTTGCAGATATTGATATCTGGCACAAACGCATTGGTCATGTTAATATACAGCGACTTAAATCCATGCAAGCCCAAAACATTGTTGCAGGGTTGCCTAAATTCAAGGTTGCAGAAATGCACAAGGTTTGTGAAGCCTGTCAATTTGGGAAACAGGCAAGGAAACCTTTTCCTAGGCATGTTCAAGAGAGTAAAAAGCCATTGGAAGTAATCCACTCTGATGTGTGGACTACTAAAGCTGTATCTATTGGTGGCTGTCACTATTTTGTCACATTTATTGATGACTTCAGCAGAAAACTTTGGGTGTATTTTATGAAAAAGAAAAGTGAAGTGTTTGGGCACTTCAAAGCTTTCAAAGCTATGGTTGAAAAAGAAACAGGCCTGCAAATAAAATGCCTAAGGTCAGATGGAGGGGGAGAGTACCTCTCAAATGAGTTTGCAAGGTTCTTGCAGGAGCATGGTATAAAGCAGCAATATTCATGCAGTCATACCCCACAGCAAAATGGAATTGCAGAAAGGAAAAACAGGCATATTGGAGAGGTATCTCGGGCTATGCTAAATGAAAAAGATCTACCAGATTATTATTGGGCTGAAGCAGTTGCTACAGCAGTTTATATAATGAACAGGACTCCCACTGCAGCAATACATGGCATGACGCCAGAGGAGATGTATACTGGTAGGAAACCAGATATTTCTCATTTGAAAATTTTTGGTTGCATTGCCTATGTCCTTGTGCCAGATGAGTTGAGGTCCAAGTTGGATCCAAAAGCTGAGAAGTGCATCTTTATTGGTTATTCTCTGCAGCAGAAAGGGTATAGATGCTATAACCCTTCTACTCGTAAGTTTACAGTGAGCAGAGATGTTGTTTTTGATGAGATGAGTAGCTGGTATAAACCAGTAAATGTGATGATTGATGTAGATGCACAAAATGGTAATGCTGCACAGAATTCACAGCAGCAATCACAAAATATCAGTGGACCTGCAGTGTCCTCTAGCAGTGGTTCACATACTTCGCCATGGACAGGTAGATTGAGACCAGGAGAATCTCCTCAAAGCAATGCAGGTAGTGGTACGCAGGTATCACGAAAAGGAAAAGAGAAGGTAGATCAGCCCATGTTGGATGTGAATGCAGGTCACTCTTTTGTGGATGGTGAATCCAGTGGCTCAGAACAGAGCATTGATGATGAGTTGGGTATTCCTTCTGTTGTTACACCTGGAGTAAGGAAGACCAGGGATGTTTTGAGAGCACCTGCAAGTGAGCCTATTTTGCGCAGGTCTACCAGGGTTAGGTATCCTGTGGATAGGCTGAAATATGATGGATTTACAGCCATTCACTATGCCTATATGGTCAAAGTGATACAGGAACCATAACCCATTTCTTTTGAGCAAGCCATGAGAAATGAAAAATGGGAGAAAGCCATGGATGAAGAAATGGATGCCTTGGATGCTAATGCTACATGGGAATTGGTGCCTTTGCCTAAAGGCAAGAATGCAATTGGCTGTAAGTGGGTCTATAAGATCAAGCACAATGCAGATGGTTCTGTGAATAGATACAAGGCAAGATTAGTTGTCAAGGGGTATGCACAAACATATGGCATTGATTATGAAGAAACTTTCAGCCCGGTTGCAAGGATGGCAACCGTAAGAGCAGCCATTGCTATGGCTGCATCAAAGGGATGGTCTTTGCATCAGATGGATGTAAAGAATGCCTTCTTGCATGGTGATTTGCAAGAAGAGGTCTTTATGGAGCAGCCAGCAGGTTATGTTCATGCTACTCATCCTGAGTTTGTTTGCAGGTTGAAGAAAGCCTTGTATGGCTTGAAGCAAGCACCTAGAGCATGGTCTGACAAGATAGGACAGTATCTTGTCACTATTGGCTTTCAGATTTCCAAGGCAGATTTCTCACTCTATGTGAGAAAAACAGAGAAAGGGATTATGCTGTTGGTCATTTATGTTGATGATTTGATCATCACAGGTGATAGTGATGAAGATATCCTTCATGTGAAAATGCTATTGAGGCAGAAGTTTGAGATGAAGGATTTGGTAGAGCTGCGTTATTTCTTGGGCATTGAGGTGATTAGATCACCAAGTGGGATACAGCTCTTGCAGAGGCAGTATGGACTGGACATGCTGTCCAAATATGGGATGACAGGCTGTAAGCCTATTTCAGTTCCTTTGGAGCAGAATGTGAAGCTGAGCGCAGATGCAGGTGAGCTTCTGGAAGACCCTACTATGTACAGACGCATAGTAGGAAGTTTGATTTACATGACTATTACCAGGCCAGATTTGAGCTATGCTGTTGGGTTGGTAAGTCAGTTTATGCAGGCTCCAAAGAAACCGCATTTGGATGCGGCTAGACGCATACTCAGGTATGTGAAGTCCACATTGCAGTATGGACTATTTTATGAGGCTGGGGTTCAGATACAGCTGCATGGATACACTGATGCGGATTGGGCTGGTAGTATTTCTGATAGACGATCTACCAGTGGATATGTGTTCTCTTTTGGGAGTGCTGCAGTCACTTGGAGCAGCAAGAAACAGCCTACAGTTGCCTTGTCGAGCACAGAGGCTGAGCACAGGGGTGCAGCGATGGCTGCATGTGAGGTAGCTTGGTTGCATAAGCTACTTTATGATATGCATTAGTCTACAGATGGGCCAGTTGTCATTTATTGTGACAACATGAGCAGCATATACTTGGCAAAGAACCCAGTCTTTCATGCTAGAACAAAGCACATTGAGGTGCATTATCACTATGTGCGGGAGAAGGTTTTACTAGGTCTTATTGATCTAGTTTATGTCAGCACAGAGGATCAGGTAGCTGACATATTCACGAAAGCATTGGGCGCAGAGAAGCTGCGCAAGTTTAGAGACCTGCTTGGTGTGCAGGAATTGGGATTGAGCTCGAGGGGGAGTGTTGAGATATCGAGCTCCACTCGCGATATGCCGGGGTGACCGTTGTGTATTTATGTCACCGACTTGTTAGCTGGAGATGCGGTTGGTACACCGCCCACGAATAATAGCTGGATGACAGCTATCCTTATCTACTCTAGTTTGTGGCTCAGTTAGTATGCCACCTTAGTTAGTTGAGTTTGGTTTGAGACCCACATATAGGGTTCTTCTATTTTCTTTGTACTAGAGTTCTTTTGGCTTTCACAACTAAGAAGAGGAAAACTGATTTTCAGCCTCCACCTTTGTGTGTATTCCCCCATTGTGATTGTGAGAAAGCCTCAAGTGAGTCTCCTTCCCTCTCTCCCACAATCTTCACAGGGCCAGCATGAGTTTGGCATCACTGCCATTCTCCATTAGTGGTAGTCTAGGCAAACTAAACCTATAGATTGACATTCCAGGGCCTAAGAAGAGATTAACACAATTCCATATGATCTCTACACAGCAGAGACAATGATCACTACATAGAAGAATGCACATGTGAGTTTAGGCTTCTCAATGCCATTTCTTAGGGCATAATAAGAGATTGGCACCACTGCCATTCTCCACTTGTACAAATGTTCACCCTACTATTCTAGGAGGGGTATTCCAGTGATCATAGGAGAGTGGTGTCCGATTTCAATCCACATGTGAGTTTGATGAACTCAGAGATTGACACAATTCCATATGATCTCTATACAGCGGAGACAGTGATCTCTACATAGAAGAATGCACATGTGAGTTTAGGATTCCTTGTGCATGTTTGCAGGTCATGCTATGAGATTGGCACCACTACCATTCTCCACTGGTGGCATTCTCCACAGAGATTGACACAATTCCATATGATCTCTACACAGCAGAGAGAGTGATCACTACATAGAATAATGCACATGTGAGTTTAGGCTTCTCAATGACATTTCTTAGGGCCTAATAAGAGATTGGCACCACTGCTATTCTCCACTTGTACAAATGTTTATCCTACTATTCCAGGAGGGGTATTCCAGTGATCAGAGGAGAGTGGTGTCCGATTTCAATCCACATGTGAGTTTGATGATCTCAGAGATTGACACAATTCCATATGATCTCTACAGAGCGGAGATAGTGATCACTACATAGAAGAATGCACATGTGAGTTTAGGATTCCTTGTGCACCACTGCCATTCTCCACTAGTGGCATTCTATAATGGCAAAAGTGCCAATCCACATGTGAGTTTAGGATTCCTTGTGCATGTTTTCAGGTCATGGTATGAGATTGGCAACACTGCCATTCTCCACTAGTGGCATTCTCCACAGAGATTGACACAATTCCATATGATCTCTACACAGCGGAGACAGTGATCACTACATAGAAGAGTGCACGATATTGACACAATTCCATATGATCTCTACACAGCGGAGACAGTGATCACTACATAGAAGAATGCACATGTGAGCTTCGGATTCCTTGTGCACCACTGCCAATCTCCACTGGTGGCATTCTATAATAGCAAAAGAGCCAATCCACATGTGAGTTTAGGATTCCTTGTGCATCTTTTCAGGTCATGGTATGAGATTGGCACCACTGCCATTCTCCACTGGTGGCATTCTACACACAGATTGACACAATTCCATATGATCTCTACACAGCGGAGACAATGATCACTACATAGAAGAATGCACATGTGAGTTTAGGCTTCTCAATGCCATTTCTTAGGGCCCAATAAGAGATTGGATCCACTGCCATTCTCCACTTGTACAAATGTTTACCCTACTATTCTAGGAGGGGTATTCCAGTGATCATAGGAGAGTGGTGTCCAATTTCAATCCACATGTGAGTTTGATGATCTCAGAGATTGACACAATTCCCCTTCTTCTACATGTGAGTTTAGGATTCCATATAATCTCTACAGACCGGAGACAGTGATCACTACATAGAATAATGCACATGTGAGTTTAGGATTCCTTGTGCATGTTTTCAGGTCATTGTATGAGATTGGCACCACTGCCATTCTCCACAGAGATTGACACAATTCCATATGATCTCTGCACATGTGAGTTTAGGCTTCTCAATGCCATTTCTTAGGGCCTAGTAAGAGATTGGCACCACTTGTACAAATGTTTACCCTACTATTCTAGGAGGGTTATTCAAGTGATCATAGGAGACTGGTGTCCTATTCCATTCCACATGTGAGTTTGCTGATCTCACTATCATTATGTAGTTGCCATCATGAGATTGGCATCACTACCATTCTCCGCTAGTGGTAATCTAGACAAACTGAACCTGTAGATTCATATTCCACTAACTTTATTGGCTACATTAGGATAATGGCAAAAATGCCAATGCACATGTGAGTTTAGGATTCCTTGTGCATGTTTTTAGGTCATGGTATGAGATTGGCACCACTGCCATTATCCACTGGTGGCATTCTCCACAGAGATTGACACAATTCCATATGATCTCTGCACAGCGGAGACAATGATCACTACATAGAAGAATGCACATGTGAGTTTAGGCTTCTCAACGCCATTTCTTAGGGCCTAATAAGAGATTGGCACCACTGCCATTCTCCACTTGTACAAATGTTTACCCAACTATTCTAGCAGGAGTATTCCAATGATCATAGGAGAGTGGTGTCCGATTCCAATCCACATGTGAGTTTGATGAACTTAGTGTCATTATGTAGTCGCCAGCATGAGTTTGGCATCACTGCCATTCTCCATTAGTGGTAGTCTAGGCAAACTAAACCTATAGATTGACATTCCACGGCCTAAGAAGAGATTAACACAATTCCATATGATCTCTACACAGCGGAGACAGTGATCACTACATAGAAGAATGCACATGTGAGTTTAGGCTTCTCAATGCCATTTCTTAGGGCATAATAAGAGATTGGCACGACTGCCATTCTCCACTTGTACAAATATTCACCCTACTATTATAGGAGGGGTATTCTAGTGATCATAGGAGAGTGGTGTCGGATTCCAATCCACATGTGAGTTTGATGAACTCACAGATTGACACAATTCCATATGATCTCTACACAGCGGAGATAGTGATCTCTACATAGAAGAATGCACATGTGAGTTTAGGATTCCTTGTGCATGTTTGCAGGTCATGCTATGAGATTGGCACCACTACCATTCTCCACTGGTGGCATTCTCCACAGACATTGACACAAGTCCATATGATCTCTACACAGCGGAGACAGTGATCACTACATAGAAGAATACACATGTGAGTTTAGGCTTCTCAATGACATTTCTTAGGGCCTAATAAGAGATTGGCACCATTGCTATTCTCCACTTGTACAAATGTTTATCCTACTATTCCAGGATGGGTATTCCAGTGATCATAGGAGAGTGGTTTCCGATTCCAATCCACATGTGAGTTTGATGATCTCAGAGATTGACACAATTCCATATGATCTCTACACAGCGGAGATAGTGATCACTACATAGAAGAATGCACATGTGAGTTTAGGATTCCTTGTGCACCACTGCCATTCTCCACTGGTGGCATTCTATAATGGCAAAAGTGCCAATCCACATGCGAGTTTAGGATTCCTTGTGCTTTTTTTCAGGTCATGGTATGAGATTGGCAACACTGCCATTCTCCACTAGTGGCATTCTCCACAGAGATTGACACAATTCCATATGATCTCTACACAGCGGAGATAGTGATCACTAGATAGAAGAATGCACATGTGAGTTTAGGCTTCTCAATGCCATTTCTTAGGGCCTAATAAGAGATTGGCCTCACTGCCATTCTCAACTTGTACAAATGTTTACCCTACTATTCTAGGAGGGGTATTCTAGTGATCATAGGAGAGTGGTGTCCAATTCCAATCCACATGTGAGTTTGATGATCTCAGAGATTGACACAATTCCCCTTCTTCTACATGTGAGTTTAGGATTCCATAGGATCTCTACACAGCGGAGACAATGATCACTACATAGAAGAATGCACATGTGAGTTTAGGATTCCTTGTGCATGTTTTCAGGTCATGGTATGAGATTGGCACCACTGCCATTCTCCACTAGTGGCATTCTTCACAGAGATTGACACAATTCCATATGTTCTTTGCACATGTGAGTTTAGGCTTCTCAATGCCATTTTTTAGGGTCTAATAAGAGATTGGCACCACTTGTACAAATGTTTACCCTACTTTTCTACGAGGGTTATTCAAGTGATCATAGGAGAGTGGTGTCCTATTCCATTCCACATGTGGGTTTGATGATCTTAGTGTCATTATGTAGTTGCCATCATGAGATTGGCATCACTGCCATTCTCCGCTAGTGGTAATCTAGACAAACTGGACCTATAGATTCACATTCCACTAATTTTATTGGCTGCAGTAGAATAATGGCAAAAGTGCCAATGCACATGTGAGTTTAGGATTCCTTGTGCATGTTTTCAGGTCATGGTATGAGATTGGCACCACTGCCATTCTCCACTGGTGGCATTCTCCACAGAGATTGACACAATTCCATATGATCTCTGCACAGCGGAGACAATGATCACTACATAGAAGAATGCACATGTGAGTTTAGGCTTCTCAACGCCATTTCTTAGGGCCTAATAAGAGATTGGCACCACTGCCATTCTCCACTTGTACAAATGTTTACCCAACTATTCTAGCAGGAGTATTCCAATGATCATAGGAGAGTGGTGTCCGATTCCAATCCACATGTGAGTTTGATGAACTTAGTGTCATTATGTAGTCGCCAGCATGAGTTTGGCATCACTGCCATTCTCCATTAGTGGTAGTCTAGGCAAACTAAACCTATAGATTGACATTCCACGGCCTAAGAAGAGATTAACACAATTCCATATGATCTCTACACAGCGGAGACAGTGATCACTACATAGAAGAATGCACATGTGAGTTTAGGCTTCTCAATGCCATTTCTTAGGGCATAATAAGAGATTGGCACGACTGCCATTCTCCACTTGTACAAATATTCACCCTACTATTATAGGAGGGGTATTCCAGTGATCATAGGAGAGTGGTGTCGGATTCCAATCCACATGTGAGTTTGATGAACTCACAGATTGACACAATTCCATATGATCTCTACACAGCGGAGATAGTGATCTCTACATAGAAGAATGCACATGTGAGTTTAGGATTCCTTGTGCATGTTTGCAGGTCATGCTATGAGATTGGCACCACTACCATTCTCCACTGGTGGCATTCTCCACAGACATTGACACAAGTCCATATGATCTCTACACAGCGGAGACAGTGATCACTACATAGAAGAATACACATGTGAGTTTAGGCTTCTCAATGACATTTCTTAGGGCCTAATAAGAGATTGGCACCATTGCTATTCTCCACTTGTACAAATGTTTATCCTACTATTCCAGGATGGGTATTCCAGTGATCATAGGAGAGTGGTTTCCGATTCCAATCCGCATGTGAGTTTGATGATCTCAGAGATTGACACAATTCCATATGATCTCTACACAGCGGAGATAGTGATCACTACATAGAAGAATGCACATGTGAGTTTAGGATTCCTTGTGCACCACTGCCATTCTCCACTGGTGGCATTCTATAATGGCAAAAGTGCCAATCCACATGCGAGTTTAGGATTCCTTGTGCTTTTTTTCAGGTCATGGTATGAGATTGGCAACACTGCCATTCTCCACTAGTGGCATTCTCCACAGAGATTGACACAATTCCATATGATCTCTACACAGCGGAGATAGTGATCACTAGATAGAAGAATGCACATGTGAGTTTAGGCTTCTCAATGCCATTTCTTAGGGCCTAATAAGAGATTGGCCTCACTGCCATTCTCAACTTGTACAAATGTTTACCCTACTATTCTAGGAGGGGTATTCTAGTGATCATAGGAGAGTGGTGTCCAATTCCAATCCACATGTGAGTTTGATGATCTCAGAGATTGACACAATTCCCCTTCTTCTACATGTGAGTTTAGGATTCCATAGGATCTCTACACAGCGGAGACAATGATCACTACATAGAAGAATGCACATGTGAGTTTAGGATTCCTTGTGCATGTTTTCAGGTCATGGTATGAGATTGGCACCACTGCCATTCTCCACTAGTGGCATTCTCCACAGAGATTGACACAATTCCATATGTTCTTTGCACATGTGAGTTTAGGCTTCTCAATGCCATTTTTTAGGGTCTAATAAGAGATTGGCACCACTTGTACAAATGTTTACCCTACTTTTCTACGAGGGTTATTCAAGTGATCATAGGAGAGTGGTGTCCTATTCCATTCCACATGTGGGTTTGATGATCTTAGTGTCATTATGTAGTTGCCATCATGAGATTGGCATCACTGCCATTCTCCGCTAGTGGTAATCTAGACAAACTGGACCTATAGATTCACATTCCACTAATTTTATTGGCTGCAGTAGAATAATGGCAAAAGTGCCAATGCACATGTGAGTTTAGGATTCCTTGTGCATGTTTTCAGGTCATGGTATGAGATTGGCACCACTGCCATTCTCCACTGGTGGCATTCTCCACAGAGATTGACACAATTCCATATGATCTCTGCACAGCGGGGACAGTGATCACTACATAGAAGGATGCACATGTGAGTTTAGGCTTCTCAATGCCATTTCTTAGGGCCTAATAAGAGATTGGCACCACTTGTACAAATGTTTACCCTACTATTCTAGGAGGGGTATTCCAGTGATCATAGGAGAGTGGTGTCCGATTCCAATCCACATGTGAGTTTGATGAACTCAGAGATTCACACAATTCCATATGATCTCTACACAGCGGAGACAGTGATATCTACATAGAAGAATGCACATGTGAGTTTAGGATTCCTTGTGCATGTTTGCAGGTCATGGTATGAGATTGGAACCACTACCATTCTCCACTGGTGGCATTCTCCACAGAGATTGACACAATTCCATATGATCTCTACACAGCGGAGACAGTGATCACTACATAGAAGAATGCACATGTGAGTTTAGACTTCTCAATGACAAATGTTTACCCTACTATTCTAGGAGGGGTATTCCTGTGATCATAGGAGAGTGGTGTCTGATGCCAATCCACATGTGAGTTTGATGATCTCAGTGTCATTATGTAAGTGCCAGCATGAGTTTGCCATCACTGCCATTCTCCACGAGTGGTATTCTAGACAAACTAAACCTATAGATTGACATTCGAGTGCCTAATAAGAGATTGACACAATTCCATATGCAGCGGAGAAAGTGATCACTACATAGAAGAATGCACATGTGAGTTTAGGGTTCTCAATGACATTTCTTAGGGCATAATAAGAGATTGGCACCACTGCCATTCTCCACTTGTACAAATGTTCACCCTACTATTCTAGGAGGGGTATTCCAGTGATCATAGGAGAGTGGTGTCGGATTCCAATCCAAATGTGAGTTTGATGAACTCAGAGATTGACACAATTCCATATGATCTCTACACAGCAGAGACAGTGATCACTACATAGAAGAATTCACATTTGAGTTTAGGCTTCTCATTGCCATTACTTAGGGCCTAATAAGACATTGGCAGCACTGCCATCCTCCGCTAGTGGTAATCTAGACAAAGTAAACCTATAGATTGACATTCCACTAATTTTATTGGCTGGAGCAGGATAATGGCAAAAGTGCCAATGCACATGTGAGTTGAGGATTCCTTATGCATGTTAGCAGGTCATGGTATGAAATTAGCACCACTGCCATTCTCCACTGGTGGCATTCTCCATAGATATTGACACAATTCCATATGATCTCTACACTGCGGAGACAGTGATCACTATATAGAAGAATGCACATGTGAGTTTAGGCTTCTCAATGCCATTTCTTAGGGCCTAATAAGAGATTGGCACCACTCCCATTCTCCACTAATAAGAGATTGACATTTCACTAATTTTATTGGCATCACTGCCATTCTCCACTAGTGGTAGTCCAGACAAACTAAACCTATAGATTGACATTCCAGGGCCTAATAAGAGATTGACACAATTCCATATGATCTCTACACAGCGGGGATAGTGATCACTACATAGAAGAATGCACATGTGAGTTTAGGCTTCTCAATGCCATTTCTTAGGGCGAGCATGAGTTTGGCATCACTGCCATTCTCCGCTAGTGGTAATCTAGACAAACTAAACCTATACATTGACATTCCACTGATTTTAGTGGCTGCAGTAGGATAATGGCAAAAGTGCCAATGCACATGTGAGTTTAGGATTCCTTGTGCATGTTTTCAGGTCATTGTATGATATTGGCACCACCGCCATTCTCCACTTGTGGCATTCTCCACAGAGATTAACACAATTCCATATGATCTCTACACAGCGGAGACACTGATCACTACATAGAAGAATGCACATGTGAGTTTAGGATTCCTTGTGCACCACTACCATTCTCCACTGGTGGCATTCTATAATGGCAAAAGTGCCAATCCACATGTGAGTTTAGGATTCCTTGTGCATGTTTTCAGGTCATGGTATGAGATTGGCACCACTGCCATTATCCACTTGTACAAATGTTTACCCTACCATTCTAGGAGGGGTATTCCAGTGATCATAGGACAGTGGTGAATATTTGTACACAGCGGAGAGTGGTGTCCGATTCCATTCCACATGTGAGTTTGATGATCTCAGTGTCATTATGTAGGTGCCAACATGAGTTTGGCATCACTTCCATTGTCCACTAGTGGTAGTCTAAACAAACTAAAACTATAGATTGACATTCCAGGGCCTAATAAGAGATTGATACAATTCCATATGACCTCTACACAACGGAGACAGTGATCACTACATAGAAGAATGCACATGTGAGTTTAGGCTTCTCAATGCCATTTCTTAGGGCGTAATAAGAGATTGGAACCACTGCCATTCTCCGCTACTGGTAATCTAGACAAACTAAACCTACAGATTGACATTCCACTAATTTTATTGGCTGCAGTAGGATAATGGCAAAAGTGCCAATGTTCATGTGAGTTTAGGATTCCTTGTGCATGTTATCAGGTCATGGTATGAGATTGGCACCACTGCCATTCTCCACAGAGATTGACACATTTCCATATGATCTCTGCACATGTGAGTTTAGGCTTCTTCACAGAGATTGACACAATTCCCTATGATCTCTACACAGCGGAGACAGTGATCACTACATAGAAGAATGCACATGTGAGTTTAGGATTCCTTGTGCACCACTACCATTCTCCACTGCTCGCATTCTATAATTGCAAAAGTGCCAATCCACATGTGGGTTTAGGATTCCTTGTGCATGTTTTCATGTCATGGTATGAGATTGGCACCACTGCCATTCTCCACTTGTACAAATGTTTACCCTACTATTCGAGGAGGGGTATTTCTGTGATCATAGGAGAGTGGTGTCTGATTCCATTCCACATGTGAGTTTGATGATCTCACTCTCATTATGTAGGTGCCAGCATGAGTTTGGCATCACTGCCATTCTCCACGAGTGGTGGTCTAGACAAACTAAACCTATAGATTCACATTCCAGGGCCTAATAAGAGATTGACACAATTCCATATGATCTCTGCAGAGCAGAGACAGTGATCACTACATAGAAGAATGCACATGTGAGTTTAGGCTTCTCAATGCCATTTCTTAGGGCATAATAAGAGATTGGCACCACTGCTATTCTCCACTTGTACAAATGTTGAGCCTACTATTCTAGGGGGGGTATTCCAGTGATCACAAGAGAGTGGTGTCCAATTCCAATCCACATGTGAGTTTGATGAACTCAGAGATTGACACAATTCCATATGATCTCTACACAGCGGAGACAGTGATCTCTACATAGAAGAATGCACATGTGAGTTTAGGATTCCTTGTGCATGTTTGCAGGTCATGCTATGAGATTGGCACCACTACCATTATCCACTAGTGGCAGTCTCCACAAATATTAACACAATTCCATATGATCTCTACACAGCGGAGACAGTGATCACTACATAGAAGAATGCACATGTGAGTTTAGGCTTCTCAATGACATTTCTTAGGGCCTAATAAGAGATTGGCACCACTGCCATTCTACACTTGTACAAATGTTTATCCTACTATTCTAGGAGGCGTATTCCAGTGATCATAGGAGAGTGGTGTCCGATTCCAATCCACATGTGAGTTTGATGATCTCAGAGATTGACACAATTCCATATGATCTCTACACAGCGGAGACAGTGATCACTACATAGAAGAATGCACATGTGAGTTTAGGATTCCTTGCGCACCACTGCCATTCTCTACTGGTGGCATTATATAATGGCAAAAGTTCCAATCCACATGTGAGTTTAGGATTCCTTGTGCATGTTTTCAGGTCATCGTATGAGATTGGCACCATTGCCATTCTCCACTGGTGGCATTCTCCACAGAGATTGACACAAATCCATATGATCTCTACACAGCGGAGACAGTGATCACTACATAGAAGAATGCACATGTGAGTTTAGGCTTCTCAATGCCATTTATTAGGGCCTAATAAGAGATTGGCACCACTTCCATTCTCCACTTGTACAAATGTTTTCCCTACTATTCCAGGAGGGGTATTCTAGTGATCATAGGAGAGTGGTGTCCGATTCCAATCCAAACGTGAGTTTAGGATTCCATATGATCTCCACACAACGGAGATAGTGATCACTACATAGAAGAATGCACATGTGAATTTAGGATTCCTTGTGCATGGTTTCAAGTCATGGTATGAGATTGGCATTACTGCCATTCTCCACTTGTACAAATGTTTACCCTACTATTCTAGGAGGGGTATTCCAGTGATCATAGGAGAGTGGTGAATATTTGTACACAGCGGAGATAGTGATCACTACATAGAAGAATGCACATGTGAGTTTAGGCTTCTCCACTAGTGGTAATCTAGACAAACTAAACGTATAGATTGACATTCCACTAATTTTATTGGCTACACATGTGAGTTTAGGCTTCACAGTGCCATTTTCTAGGGCCTAATAAGAGATTGGCACCACTGCAATTCTCCACTGGTACAAATGTTTGCCCTAATATTTTAGGAGGGGTATTCCAAGGATCATAGGAGAATGGTGCCCGATTCCAATCCACATGTGAGTCTGAGGATCTCAGTGTCATTATGTAGTTGCCTGCATGTGATTGGCATCAGTTCAATTCTCCACTGGTGGCAGTCTAGATAAACTAAACTTGTAGATTGACATTCCACAAATTTTATTGGCTGCAGTAGTATAATGGCAAAAGTGCCAATGCACATGTGATTTTAGGATTCCTTGTTCCATTTTTAAGGTCTTGGTATGAGATTGGCACCACTGCCATTCTCCACTGGTGGCATTCTCCACAAAGATTGACACAAATCCATTCTCCAGTGGTGCCAATCTCTTATTAGGCCCTAGAAAATGGCATTGAGAAGCATGCACATGTGAGTTTAGGCTTCTCAATGCCATTTTCTAGGGCCTAATAATAGATTGGCACCCTGCCATTGTCCACTTGTACAAATGTTTACCCTACTATTCTAGGTGGGGTATTCCAGTGATCATAGGAGAATGGTGTCCGATTCCAATCCACATGTGAGTTTGTTGATCTTAGTGTCATTATGTAGGTGCCTGCATGAGATTGGCATCACTACCATTCTCCACTAGTGGTAATCTAGACAAACTAAGCCTATAGATTGACATTCCACTTATTTTATTGGCTGCAGTAGGATAATGGCAAAAGTGTTAATGCACATGTGAGTTTAGGATTCCTTGTGCATGTTTTAGAGAATGGCACCAATGCCATTCTCCACTGATGGAACATAGAAGAATGGCATGTGAGTTTAGGCTTCTTAGTGCCATTTTCTAGGGCCCAATAAGAGATTGGCACCACTACCATTCTCCCTTGGTACAATTGTTTACCCTCATATTATAGGAGGGGTATTCCAGTGATCATAGGAGAATGGTGCCAGGTTCCAATACCCATGTGAGTTTGGGGATCTAAGTTCCATTATGTAGATCCCAATGGAACTCTGCACAAACTCAAGATGTAGCTTGGCATTCCATTGATTTTATTGGTAGTGTATCATTGATATTTTTATTTTTGTACCAAATCTTACACATAAATCTTGACTAGTGTTGCAAGTCTTTCAATTTATCTCAAGGGATATTGGCACTAGTGTCACTCTCAAGGACTTCTTATGAGGTCTTGGAGAATGGCACTGGTGCCATTCTCCATTTAAAATTAGAATTTCAATCTCTAAATTTGCCATTCAATCATGAAAATCAAAATTTAGATTAAAGTTTAACTTGAAATCAAAATTTGAAAACTAGAATTTCGGTTTTGAAATACAATTTCAAACAGAATAATTTCAATTTGAAATTAAAAATATCAATAGGAATTTGAATTTAAATTTAATATTGGAGAGAATGGCATAAGTGCCACTCTATATATCCAAAATTTAAAAGGGAATAATGGCGGGAAGAGCTATATTTCAAAATTTTATTTATCTCAAGGGATATTGGCACCAGTGCCACTCTCAAGGACTTCTTATGAGGTCTTGGAGAATGGCACTGGTGCCATTCTCCATTTAAAATTCGAATTTCAATCTCTAAATTTGCCATTCAATCATGAAAATCAAAATTGAGATTGAAGTTTAACTTGAAATCAAAATTTGAAAACTAGAATTTAGGTTTTGAAATACAATTTCAAAAGAATAATTTCAATTTGAAATACAAATTGAAATTAAAAATATCAATATGAATTTGAATTTAAATTTAATATTGGAGAGAATGGCATAAGTGCCACTCTATATATCCAAAATTCAAAAGGGAACAATGGCGGGAAGAGCTATATTTCAAAATTTGAATTATTTCGTAGTTTCAAACTATCACTTTTAACTTTCAAATCTACATTTTAGACAAATCAAGAACTTTTCTCTCATTTCAATTGATGCCTTTCCCTCATTCACTTTCGATTCATTCCAAACAAATCATTGCAATTCAGTAGAATTGGAGAGGAGTCTCAGAGTTTTACTCACCACAGCTCGCACGGAGAGTCTTGAGGCAGGGGCAGAATCGAGGAGGTCGCATAGAGCTTGATGGTCGTTTGAGCGTAGGCAAAGCTTACGTTTGAGCATCCAAGAAGGCAACCAATAGCTCGACAGCCTGAACTCCACCGGAGCTGTGAAGTTGATGGAGCTGGAAGGAAACAACACAACTGACGCTCAATTAGTTCGATAGCTTCCTCTTTAATTTTCGGATTTTTTGCTTTCTTTCTTGCAATTTGGCTTCCTCCTCCACCATCGACGCAACAAGATAACAGGAGGGTTGAAAGAAAGAGAGGAGAGATATACCCGTGACGGACTCAGACTGCTCGATGCACTTGATCCAAGACTCGCTACTACGAATGAAGCGCCGATTACTTGTAGTAGCGATTGGAACGGAAGGCAACCAGATTATCCAATCTTGCAAGAACGAGGTGGGATGATTTTCTATTCTTTAAGGAGGCATCCACGAACGAAGCGCTCCTTGAGTCTCTGCTCAAACTCTGTGAGAGCCTTGAGGAAAAGCTACGACCACGAGGAAAAGCTGCACGCACGAGGAATCTATGATTGAGGAAAAGCTACGCTTGAGGAGATCGTGAGGAAAAGCTATGCTTGAGGAATCTACGCGCACGAGGAGATCCACAATAGCACGGCATGCGAGGTGATCAACATAGGGCAACAAGTGAAATGAAAGAGAAGGTACTAGGGTTTTTCAATTTTTTACCTTCATTAGTTTAACCTTTTGCATTTCATTAGAAAACAAATTTAACAAGTTTAATATATCCTACCTATGCACTTTTTTTTTATGTAACCTATTAAAATCACTGTCATTAAACTAGGATCTAAGAATCCTCCCTACACCCTTCTCAAGGGATATTAAAATTGGCTTATGATCAGAGAACAAGAGGGATGTTAAAGTAGTGGTGCCAGCCAAAATCCTTCTAGAGAAATAAGCAAGGACGGCAAGATATACGAAGTTAGAGATGTGTCATTGAGCTTCAAGTATACACTTGGGCTCCATAAACCACGCAAGGCTCTAGAAGCCTCTTGTAATAGGCCTTGACAAGAACTACAGTCTTTTCAAGAGCATAAGAATGTACTTCAATAACTACTTAGCTTGAAATAAGTTCTCATTGGAGTTTAGAATGCAAGCTTCAAGAGCAACACATAAAAATATAGTCAATGTTGTCTAGACATACTCATAGTGATGTAGAAGTCATCTTTGGGAAAATTCACAAACCTCTGCCTCTCTCTCTCTCATAGAAGGGAATTCCACACACAAATCCTATCAAACATAAATTTTAAACAACAAGAAAATGAGTTCCTAGGGGGCTCCTACAATCAACTCGGGGGGGTCACTATGTATAAACCCTCTATACCACGTGCGTTCAAGGAATATTTCTAAAATCCCTTATCTGTAAATTTTTCATTAATAAAATGTACCCCTTTTTTATACAAATCTGTAAATTTTTTCGAAAACTATTTTAAATAGTCCCTTATGTATATTTATTTCTGTAAATTTTAGAAATAAAAAATATCCTTCTGTTGAACTCACGTGATAGGGTTACATATGATGAGTGACCCCCCCGAGACAATCAAGCTCTAGAGCTCTCAAATATAAATGGGAACTATGCTACTCAAAGAAATGATGAAGATGGGCAATGTTGTAGAGTGAGGGCTTTGCAGCGTAACAAAACCAAGGGCTTACAAGAGAGAGACACTATAGGGGGAAGAAGAACACCATGGGCTGATATAAAGATAGGGGTGAGAGAGAGGGGACAAGATGACTAATTGTACACTACATTAGAAAATGAAGATGAGGGTAAATATACATCTTAGTGGATAATGACTATTCCTTATAATCCACATGTTGAGGATAATAGTGCAATTTAACACTTTTTAAACAATTTATGGCTAGGTTGCAATGAAAGGTTAGCTGTTTCAAGAGGGCAAATCTATTTGAAGGGCACTTATCGAGATTGTCAATGGCTTGACCATAAAATTGAAGCCGTTGCATTAGGACAATCTAGTTGGTTGTGCACAAAGCCTTTCTATAAGCCTTGCGATGTTATGACTCACGTGCTACTATATTTCCAAATTCTTATTGAGGTGAACTTCCTCCTTTGACAAGACTAATATACACAACCTAACTAGTTTGTCGCTTGATACAACTCCCATAAAGATACATGTTATGAAAACTTTATAATTATTTCTACTAAATGAAATGCAAGCATGACCACTTGTGAAGTTCATTAGTTACTTTGGCATAGTAGAGAGAGAATGAGAAGTGCTTGAGAAGGTGAACATAGAAGTCGTCCACGGAAGACAACAATGGCTTGAGGATGATTTCCTTAAAGAGTGCTTCTTAAGAAATTGATGGGCTAGGGGTTAAGGATGATAATTCTAAAACATTAAGCATCTAGATCAAGTAGATTAAGGACATAATTCAAGTGCATCTTTATTCAAAAGGAGTTACTCTCATAGGCGCACCATGGGCACCACCCACACATCATGGATGGGCAAGATTGGCCGCCCCATCCAACCCATGGCATAGATGCATTCAATGCACCATAGAAGGACTTAGGCAGCTCTAGTGTGAAAACAGCATAAGCATTCAAGTTGCCAAGTTAAGGGCACTTCAGCCTACGGAGGGGCACGTCTGAGCTGAGGTCAAAGCCACACACAGAGAGAGAGAGAGAGAGAGAGAGAGAGAGCGCAACGAAATGTACAGGAGAATATTGTATTGGGCGGTAAGTTTACCTCTTGAGTCAAGGTAGCAAGGACGGCGAGATATACGAAAAGCAAAATTTTACATTACTTGGACCTTGATCAAGAAAAACATACTCTAACATCAAAATTTGTAACTTAACCAACCTAGCATAACCAAACTAACGTGAATAAACTCACATAACAAGCTAGGTTTCATAAAGTAATATCGATCAACTTTACCACATATATGAATAAATGGAAGTAAAATAGTGTATGGTTTCAAATGAATACCACATTCACACACACACACATTCTATGGTCTCAAGTTCTAGCATTGCAATGGGAGAATGGCACTACTGCCATCCTCCAATCTCCCCATTTTACAAAGATAAATTTTTTTTAATTTGCTCCACTTCCATTATCCCATTGCAATGTCCCAATTCAAAACTTTGGCTTTGCAAAGGGGGAATGGCACCAGTGCCATTCTCCCATTGTGATTTCCTGATTCAAATCTTGGATGTGCAAAGGGGAAATGGCACTAGTGCCATTCTCCCAGATTCAAAGTTTTGGCTTCACAGAGTCAAAATGGCACATGTGAGTTTGATGATCTCAGTGTCATTATGTAGGTGCCAGCATGAGATTGGCATCACTGCCATTCTCCGCTAGTGGTAATCTAGACAAACTAAACCTATAGATTGACATTCCACTAATTTTATTGGCTACAGTAGGATAATGGCAAAAGTGCAAATGCACATGTGAGTTTAGGATTCCTTGTGCATGTTTTCAATTCATGGTATGAGATTGGCACCACTGCCATTGTCCACAGAGATTGACACAAATCCATATGAACTCTACAAAGCAGAGACAGTGATCATAGGAGAGTGGTGTCCGATTCCATTCCACATGTGAGTTTGATGATCTCAGTGTCATTATGTAGTTGCCAGCATGAGATTGGCATCACTGCCATTCTCCGCTAGTGGTAATCTAGACAAACTAAAGCTATAGATTGACATTCCAATAATTCCAATGGGAGAATGGCATTGGTGCCCTTCTACCTTTGTGAAGCCAAAATTTTGAATTAGGACATTCCATTGGGAGAATGGCACTAGTGCCATTCTCCATTTTCCTATTACAAAGCCAAAAAATTTAAATTTTAAATTTACACCACTGCCATTCTCTCGTTGCAATGTCCCGATTCAAAACTTTGGCTGTGCCATTCTCCCCATGCAATGTCGTGATTCAAAATTTCTACTTCACAAAGACAGTTTGGCACTAGTGCCATTCTCCCATTGCAATGTCACGATTGGCTTTGTAAAGGGAGCATGGCAACATTGACATTCTCCCAAGGCAAAGTCCCAAGTCAAAATTTTGTCTTCCAAAGGAAGAATGGCACTAGTCTGTTCTCCTCTTATGAAGACAAATGTTTTTCTCAAGTCAATGCATGGGGAGAATGGCACTGGTGCCATTCCCCTTTTCAAAGATGGGATATGCAATTCTCTATAGGTTAGCCAAATTCACATGGAGAATGGCACCAATGCCATTCTCCACAATCCCACATGGAGAATGGCACTGGTGCCATTCTCCCCCCCCTACAAGGACAACTTTGTTGGTCTTATGAAATTCTTTGGTTGTAGTTTGTTCATAATCAATTTCCTGTCATCATAATGAGAGGGGATGGCTACTATCAGATGCATGAATCAGGTCATGATGATGGTGAAAATAATTCATGCTTTAGAAAAAGTTTTATCAAATTGCTAAAATTTTTAGGGAAATAATTCATGCTTTCATGAAAATTTTGTATAGACTCATTCATGCTTTCTAGATATTTGCACCAATGCCATTCTTCCCCTCTAGAAGGACATGTTTGATGGTCTTATGAAATTCTTTGGTTGTAATTCGTTCATAATTAATTCTCTGTAATCGTAATGACAGGGGATGGCTATCAAAAGTGGGGAGAAGGTCATGATGATGGTGGGGAATGAAGTGGTTGGAATTGGTGGAGTGTGTGCAATAGATCCGAAGGCCTACTGTAGTGGTGTGAAGATTGGGACAGAAAATGTATCGGTGATATTGGAGAAGTCTATCAATAGTGAAATGCTCTTGCCATTTCCCACTATGGATGCAGTGCTTGTTGGTGAGGCAATTTGGAGCGTTGTCAAGTGGCCTAAGGGCCCTCTAAAACATGTTGGTGATTCTTTAGATGATGCGGTAACTGAAGAAGCTGCACCAAGTGAGCCTGAGTGACCTTATGTTGAGGCAATGCCAGTTTCTTCATTGGAAACTGACAATTTCATTCGTGAATCTTGGAAAGAGAAAAAGGTTGTCTTATGGGATGAGAGAAAAACAAAGACTGTGGGGGAAGGTGTGATCTTATATGTTTTCCCGGGAGACTCTATAAACTTTGACTTATTGGGTAACGATTGCATTGGTGTGGGTATTGAAAAGAAAGAACAAATTAGAGGAAGTGACTTAGGGTCTTTTATGCAAGATGTCGGCTCTCTCAGCCTAGTAAAGTGGCCCATCAAGCAGATTACCTTACTTGAAGGAAGCCCATTGCAACAATATGTGCCCATGGACCATGTTGCTGGTATAGATGAGTTGGTCAATGATCAAATGTTGAAAAGGGATGATCCAACATCAAAGAAAAGAAGGTACACTTTCATTAATAGGGTGCCTAAACAAAGAGAGCCTCCAACACCAATGTACAAAATGTCACTAGGTTCGGTGCAGCAGGTTTCTTCCATCGATTGTTGTGGGAGTAGGTGTTGCCAACATGCAGAGCAAGATCTCTTAATGAATCTAAGGAAGAACTTTTGGGGACTCTCCTTGGAGTCTCGTACAAACTTTATATACGATGTGTTATCAACGGCTTGGCATCATGACTACACAGGGAGGATATGCTACAACTTCAGGATAAACGGTCACAGGATGTCTGTTGTAGAGCATGGTATGAGATGCATGGAATTCCAAGGACATCATTTTATCGATACAGGGAGCAATTTGAGAGTGGTGTGCAGCGATATGTGCATGGCAATTCAGGGATTATGAGGAGGAGTAGGGAGCACATAGGTATGGGAAGGGCTCTCATTCAACACTTTGTGGATATTAGCACAGAGCATATGCCTCACAAGAGTAGAACCATGCAGGATGGTTCTAGAGAGACACAATAAGTGATACCTGAAGTATATAAGAAGATAGACGTCCTACGTGAGGTCAACACTTCACATAATCAACGTGGTTATCAGAGCCTATCCACATACACATTTGGTAGGATTTGGAAATCAGACTTAAAAAATGTAGCCCTTGCTAAGACAAGTGAATTCTCTAAATGTAGCTTGTGCAGCCGGATCAAGGTTCAATTGGCAGCCACAAAAAGTCAAGATGAGTGCAATTCGCTGATGGAAGAGAGAAAGATGATGTGATACAGCAACAAAATTGTAGGAACTTATACTATGCATGGCGTAGGTACTCTAAGATGGGATCCAAAAAAGTATGTATGCATAATCCATGATAAGATGGACCAAAAAAAGACGGCAATTCCAAGACTTCAGGTGAGGTCCAAGGACACCGATTCTGCATGGCAATTACAGGTTTCACTCATTGGAATGATTACCCATGGGCATGGAAACGGTCATTATGGACACTTCACCCTCAATGGTTTGTGGCCATTTGATCCCAACCTGATGATTGGATCGTTCTCAATTTGTTTGTGCAACCTCGAGAGGATGGATATGCATGACCTTGGAGACCTTGCTACCAATGGGATTCCTAGAAGCAATGCTCGCCTTTTGAATGCTCTATGTT
This sequence comes from Dipteris shenzhenensis, assembly GCF_047967505.1. Lineage (NCBI taxonomy): Eukaryota > Viridiplantae > Streptophyta > Polypodiopsida > Gleicheniales > Dipteridaceae > Dipteris > Dipteris shenzhenensis. Next base: position 23,042,172 of record NC_141614.1, on the reverse strand, counting down.
CAAGAAACGCTTTGGACTCCCATTACAGTTTTAAAGGTGCACATGTTTCCACAAGTGGAGCTAGCTTGTCTAAAAATGTAGATGTCATGATCACAAATGCAAATCTAGAAACTGTATCCGAAAGTGACCCGAAGTCTGTCACGGAGGCCATGACAACATCCATTGCAAGGGCTACAGACACATGTATGAATTTTTTTCCGTCAAATACAAGAGAAAACCCACCCTCTTTAGAGGGGAGTGTTGCTATTGAGCCACCATTCCAAAAGTTTCCAGAGAACTTGCTACTCCAACTAGATAATTGTGGGTCTGAGAACAAAAATAGATACTTGTTTGCATACCTTTCTCTTCTTGTAGCAAGGGGCATTTTCAAGACAGTTCAATTGGGCTTCTTGATGGTAGGGCACACACATGAGGACATTGATGCAATGTTCAGCAGGTTTTCTGAGAGCTTGCGGGTGGGACAAACATTCACTTTCCCGCATCTAATGGATACATTCAAAAAATGTACATCATCTTCACCGGCACCATTTGTTCTTACACGTGTTCCTAACTTTAAGGATTATGTAGATGGCTACCTATGTGATGGGCAAGAAATGCTAGTTGGACATGCAAAGCCATTACAATTTCGATTTTACATGCAAGGTGACATACCAATGATGCAATACAAGGATCGGGGGGGTCACTCATCATATGTAACCCTATCACGTGAGTTCAACAGAAGGATATTTTTTATTTCTAAAATTTACAGAAATAAATATACATAAGGGACTATTTAAAATAGTTTTGGAAAAAATTTATAGATTTGTATAGAAAAGGGGTACATTTTATTAATGAAAAAATTTACAGATAAGGGATTTTAAATATAGGCCTTGAACGCACGTGATATAGAGGGTTTATACATAGTGACCCCCCTGAGATACAAGGTGCATCCAAAATCACCGAATTGGATGCCCATTGAAGGGGGACTTGAGCTATGGAAGAAAGATAGTGAGGGTCGATCATTGTTGCCAACAGGTTATCCGGATATACTGCCAATGGCTGCATTTGTGAGAGATCACTTGCAAGTAATATCAGGGATAAAGGATTACATTAAGTTTTGGGAGAAATGTGCAAGTGGAAAGAATGCATCCTATGAGTCCTACATTAGGCTAGTGATAGACTATTGGAAAACCATGATCGGTGAGCTCGAACAGGAAAACATCTCAGAGATAGGAGTGTACAGAGAGTTTTGGCTAAGAACACAATCTCCTCATGAGGAGGATGATATAGATGCTTGCATTAATGATTTCCAAGGCTATGAGGAATGGAATGATCACTATTGTGGGCCTCTAAAAGGTAAGCCGACGGAAGAGTTTAGACCAATGGTGGATGTTAAGCAAGGTGACTTCGTCTTGGTGAGGCCATCAGATCCTATTTACCCCATATGGCTTGGGGTTGCCATATCAAGTGCCGAGATGGATGTTGCTTCTCCTAATTTCAAGAAATTATTAATTCAGTATTGGGCACCATCAGTTAAGAGAAAGGGGCTCAGTGATGCAGATGCCTATGTTGATTGCTGGAACAAGTATTGGGCAGAGAATAGGTTGGATCCACAGGTATGGGAGTGTATTGATGCAATTGTTTGGTCATGGACATCAAAATCCATAAATAGACCCAAGAAGATCAAGATTCCACAGAGCATATGTATCAAAGCACAGGAGAGCTTGCTTGGTATCAGAGCATAGAAAATGGTGTCGATTTTCTCCCTCTTAATCTTCCAAACTTCCATCGTAAGGTGTGTTCTCATGTGATGTTTCTCAATTGTTGTTATCTTGTGAATGGGTATTTGCATATTATTAATATGACAATTTTCAGAAGCTGACCTTCACCAACAACTGCTTTGTTTTTAGTGGAACTCACTATGAATGGTGTTTGTTAACACCACCAACTGGTGTTTATTAACACCTCAAGTAAAATATACATGTTGTCCCTAGACGGTGTTTATTAACACCACCAAATACATGATTTTCAAACTCTGCCACAAATGCTTTGTTTCGGTTTTTATACGCAATGAACTGTTTCACAACCAATGAAGTTTTTCATAATCATTGGAATTCCAAATATTAGCTTATTCAATATTGGTAAAATTCCCACAATCAATGGAAATTTTCCCAAATTTAATGAAGCCTTTCCCAATTTTAATGAAATCCACCCAATTTAGAAATTCCCAAAATGCAACTTTTGTCCCACTTTATCTAATATTGTGTTAGCATGATGATATATTACGTGATGTATAATTCACCGGGCTAGTTTAGGACAATCACATTAAGTCCAAGCTATTCCGATTTAGAAATTAAATAATTAAAATATTCCAAAGATCAATCGTAGACAGCCACAAGGATGATTTAAGCAACCACTAACTTGTGTTGTACAAGCATGTGTATGATGTGCTTGTCCCACTACCTACTAACCTGTGTTGTATCAAGTATGTATATGATGTGCTCGTCCCACTAGTTGTGTCATGTCCATTTTTTGCAGATGTCCTTATTGAAGAAACTCTTGTATTGTCATGCCATTATGTTTCCACTCTATCAATGACTTTTAAACCTAGGCTATTGCTGTGAAGATTGTGGGAGAGAGGGAAGGAGACTCACTTGAGGCTTTCTCACAATCACAATGGGGGAATACACACAAAGGTGGAGGCTGAAAATCAGTTTTCCTCTTCTTAGTTGTGAAAGCCAAAAGAACTCTAGTACAAAGAAAATAGAAGAACCCTATATGTGGGTCTCAAAACCAAACTCAACTAACTAAGGTGGCATACTAACTGAGCCACAAACTAGAGTAGATAAGGATAGCTGTCATCCAGCTATTATTCGTGGGCGGTGTACCAACCGCATCTCCAGCTAACAAGTCGGTGACATAAATACACAACGGTCACCCCGGCATATCGCGAGTGGTGGAGCTCGATATCTCAACAATCGCTTCTTTTCTTCTGTTTTGTTGAAGCCCACGAACTTCTCGGATCGAGATGATCATGCATTCCTTCTACTCTACATCCAATCACTCGAGCCACCTTGGTGCTTTTGATTGACAACATCTTTGACATTGTGTTCCCAAGAAGTTTCTTTTTTGGTTTTGAGGATACCAACATATCTAATGTCATCCTCTTTGCAGCTAGTTGATCTAAGCTCTACACCCCTTTCACTTTTTGTAGCCCATTTCTTCTAGTATAGAGCATTGTTTATTGAGCATGCATCTCTGGAGGTGTTGGTAGGGTTGTCACTCTAGGTGCACGCTACAACTTTCAAAGACTCAAGATTGGTATTCACTTGAATGGCTTGATGTTGCTACCTCAAATGATCCCACCAATTGTGAGACCACAACTCATGTTCCTCGCTCTGATGGCAATGATGAATCCATGCATCTACAACATCTTCCTGCTCTAAAAGGAGTGTTCTTTCTTCTCATTGTTTCTCCCTTTGCAAATGTTGCAAAAGTGTCTCCCGTTGCTATTTTGATACCGTGCCATTGTTTTCCTTTCCCCACAATCTATTCTTTGTGCCTTGACCAAGATTTTTTGCTTTAATTTCCCAACTAATAGCCTCAATCTAGTGCTTTGGCAATCCAGATCTTGCCATTGATGCCATGGAAAGGATAAGTGAACCATCATAATAGACCCACCAGAATAGAGGCTATCTAGCTTGTGAAGTGAGGAAAGAATATAAGACAACTTACCCTAGTAAAAACAATAATTCTAGAACAAAAGAAGAGGTCATGTCGAGCTTACTCTACATGGTGTAGGTTGTAGGGTGATAGGAGGAGGATGTACTTTAAAATTCAAAGGTTTGGAGGGAGGGAGATGAAATTTGAAAGTGCTTGGTAATAGAAAAATTTTGAACTACCATGATTTTTTCCCTCTAGTGATACATATCAGCAAAATTGGATATACTAGTTGCCTTCAAGCAAGTGCAATGTGGCCCAAATTGCTTCTAGTAAATACAAAATAGTCAAAAGGGCATCACAACAACACAAATCATCCATAGACGCACAAAATAGTGGGCGTGTCTATAAGTGCAGATAAACTTAATGAAAATATGAGTGCACCTATTAGTGCGGTTATGAAAACGTGTCTATCAGCATGGTTATACATGCATTTAATAGCATGTCTACACTGTATAATAGACATGCATTTAGATGTGTTTATAAATGCACATTAGAGTTTGAAATTGTGTTGCATGCTTATAAATGTGCATCACTACATTCCAAACATTGCCCATGATTACCAAAGCACATAATTTAAAAAACATATCAATGCTATGCATGTGTAACACAGGATAATATGTTTTCTGCCAAATGCACATATACAAAAATTAAGTGACATGAGGAGAATGAGACAATATATAAAATAATTGTGCCAATATGTAAGAAATTTGGATGATACAATGATGGACTACAGTTTGATCTCATCCTTAATGAGATCAAACTATCTACTTCAATATCCAAACCTATGCGGAGATCTACAAATACATTCAGCCCACTACTACTTGTGCTACTATGCTCATCAAAATCAACATCACCAATGGTAGGCTCATCCTCATGGGTAATGGCCTGAATATCTAAATCTTGTATCTCACGATCATCCTCCTCTCTCGTAGAATGATCATCATCACCTCCATGGCCATGATCACCCTCCATATGCTCCATATTAGTAAATGTACTATACATCACTTTGGAACATGGTGTAATAGGTATGACGTGCCACCACCTATTATTATCCACCATTGGCTGATAGACAACCTATATAAACACAAATACTAACATGTTATTTTCCTTGCATCAAAGGTATCAAATATAAATAAGTTAGTACTTTTATAAATGTGTACAATACCTATTCACATTGTTGCGGTAGTACTAGTGTGTCCTTCTTACTTTGCCAAAACTTTGTGGAGCTAATAGTTACAAAGCCACTTGCATGGCATTTGATTGTTGCATTAGGTCCTCTTTCCACCACATCCTTAAACCACTTGACATCCAAAAAATACAGAAAGAAGCACCAAAATTCAAGCTTAATAATATCTTGTATTATGCCACAATAATCATCCATGGCTCCATTGGCTCCCTCAAAGCTAGCAATGATGCCGCAATATTGTGTGTTTCTCTTATCATCAATCCATTGTGTCTAAAAATGTTTGCCCTCACACCATATAGCGTTGAACATAGTACACCACACCAAGAAAAAATCAATTGAATAAGCAATCTAGATTGTTGAGAGATCCTAACTTATGCATAACATTCTATATACTTGGAACCTTTTGCATGCATCCTCTAGCATACTCCCATTCTTCCATTATGAAATGCATTCCCTCATCTCTCTCTGCTCTCTCCATTTTTTCAAGTAGCCAATCAACATGAATATCCTTTGGAAGTGCTATTAGATGCTCAGGGTATGGTACATGAGATCCATGGTGTGTACAAAAGAGATCCCTTTCTCTTGTCTTCTTGCATTTGCATCCTCATATCTTGTCGCCCATCTTTTCATCACGTCACTATTAAGCATGGAATAGAGGTTTAGATAGCTAAGCAACTCCCTATCCATTACTTTGCTCCATCCTTTCCCTTGAAGCACAATAGAGGTCATCCTTAGGTCATCTTCATCTCTCCATAGTTGTGGGAGAGAGCTATCCACATCAACAAGAAACTCAGAAATATATACAAGTGACTCTTGTACCAACCAACCCTCAGCCATGCTACCTTTGGGCCTTGCATTTTGCCTCATGAGACCCTTCAAGGTCTTCATGAAGAGCTTGAGGAAGAACAACCATCGTGCATGTACAGTGCCACATATAGCAATCTCATCAGATCTCATCCACCAAATGCACTATGAGATGGAATGGTCTCCTCCACTAAACAAAGCACCTCCAAGAGAAGAGCTGAAGCAGAATTCAGCCTTTCTAATTCTAGAATGTACTTCAAGTCATCGGTAAATATGCATACATGACAAATGAACCGTTGAAACTTCTCCATCCACTCAATCTGTGGCAAGTTTCCTTTTCTTCCCTCATCAAGGGCAATCCTCCAAGCTTCACAAAAGTGTTGCCCATCAATGGGCTCAAACCTGCATCTTTCCAAGAATCTATTCTTTGCTAGCATGTATCTCCTCTCAATGTCAGTCCCATATCAGATTTGGTACAAATCCTCTCCACGAACGAAGTCACTCCTTCTAAAGTTCTCAAAAGCATCAAGAAACATCTTTGAGGATACAAAGGGGAAACAGGCGATTGCTCATATGATGTGCTTAGCACCTAATGTTAATTTATTTTCCCAAGGATATCTTTAAAGACTAGTGCACTCAAAGTGAGGCAAAAAAGGGGCCTGTGATAGAGGAGAACAAGAGGCAATTTCCAAACCATCAATATTATGAGTTTAATTTTGATTACATGAAATATCGCATGAGCTTATGTCTCGGACACCATAGGTCAAAGATAAGAGATAGACTAAAGACCGGATTGGGTAGGCCTTCATGGGCACATAAAGATTATCAAAGTATGCAAAGAAAGAGTTTGAAGAGAACCCAGAGAAGTGTGATACTTAAAGGAGGGTAGCAACAAGACAATTGGACACCATAGGTGCTTCGCACCTTGAAAGTAGCAGAAGGATAGGAAACGAGGCATGGGTGGTAGGTCTATTTGTCTCATTATTTATTGTTCTACTTGTTTAATCATCCATATATGGCACTTAGTATGACTCTCTTAATTTGTGTCCACATGAATCTATGATTGGTTATCCTCCTACAGACCTCCTACAGACGCGACGAGTACACTGTACAGGTATGCACAACAAATAGGGGAGAGGTCATTTTTCAACAAGCAGTTGTGCCAATATGTGAGAAATTTGGATGATACAATGATGGACTATGGTTCGATCTCATCCTCAATGAGATCAACCATTGCCAAACTATCTACTTCAATATCCAAACCTATGTAGAGATCTACAAATACATTCATCCCACTACTACTTGTGCTACTGTGCTCATCAAAATCAGCATCACCAATGGCAGGCTTGTCCTCATGGGTAATGGCCTAAATATCTATATCTCCTATCTCATGATCATCCTCCTCTCTCGTAGAAGGATCATCATCACCTCCATGGCCATGATCACCCTCCATACACTCCATATTAGTAAATGTACTATACATCACTTTGGAACTTGGTGTAATAGTTATGACGTGCCACCACCTATTAATATCCACCATTGGTTGATAGACAACCTATTCAAACACAAATACAAACATATTTATTTCCTTGCATCAAAGGTATCAAATATAAATAAGTGAGTATTTTTATATAAATGTGTACAATACCTATTCACATTGTTGTAGTAGTACTAGTGTGTCCTTCTTGCTTTGCCAAAACTTTGTGGAGTCAATAGTTACAAAGCCACTTGCATGGCATTTGATTGTTGCATTAGGTCCTCTTTCCACCACATCCTTAAACCACTTGACATCAAAAAAAGACACAAAGAAGCACCAAAATTCAAGCTTAATAATATCTTATATTATGCCACAATAATCATCCATGGCTCCATTGGCTCCCTCAAAGCTAGCAATGATGCCGCAATATTGTGTGTTTTTCTTATCATCAATCCATTGTGTCTGAAAATGTTTGCCCTCAGACCATATAGCATTGAACATAGTACACCAAACCAAGAAAAAATCAATTGAATAAGCAATCTAGATTGTTGAGACATCCTAACTTATGCCTAACATTCTATATACCAACCTTTTGCATGCATCCTCTAGCATACTCCCATTCTTCCATTGTGATATGCATCCCCTCATCTCTCTCTGCTCTCTCTATTTTTTCAAGTAGCCAATCAACATGAATATCCTTTGGAAGTGCTATTAGATGCTCAGGGTATGGTACATGAGATCCATGGTGTGTACAAAAGAGAGCCCTTTCTCCTTGTCTTCTTGCCTTTGCATCCTCATATCTTGTCACCCATCTTTTCATCACATCACTATTAGGCATGGAATAGAGGTTTAGATAATTAAGCAACTCCCTCTCCATTACTTTGCTCCATCCTTTCCCTTGAGGCGCAATAGAGTTCATCCTTAGGTCTTCTTCATCTCTCCATAGTCATGGGAGAGAGCTATCCACATCAACAAGAAACTCAGAAATATATAGAAGTGACTCTTGTAGTACTCTGACATGAAGTTGGGGGTAATAAAATTCACGCACCTCTTCAGTTTCTACTGCTTTAGAACTGAGTGATAGAGATATTGTGACATGAAGTTGGGGGTAATGAAACTTCATGCACCTCTTAGCTTCCTGCTCTTCCCAATCTTAATAATAGAGACCCTTATCACTTGCAAAGAGAGATGAAGAAAATATTTTCATGCAAAGAAAAACACAACATATCTTTCTTCTTGCTTCCCTTAGAGGAGAATGAATATGGTAACATCCCAAGTGACGTTGTAGTCCAGCATCAGGAGAAGAAAAGAATCCGTAGAGGCCATTATCTCACCAAGCCGGTTGGCACCAAAGAGAAGAGTGATGCATTGTTGGAAGAAGATATTTTGGCTCAATATGACATGAACTGATATATATCTAGGGGCTTGAAGGGGCTGATTTGGCTGGATGGGTAAATTCCAGGGAAACATGGCACCTCCTTCACGGAAGCCTCTAGAAATGGCTCAAAATCATTCTACAAACTGCTAGAAAACATAGAGGTCTAGAACTTACACCCAAAAACTGATATTAAAAATTAAAGTACATATAGGAATGTGCCTTGAAGTGAGCTTCATACCAATGTAAGTTTTGTTGATAGCAGATAACCGGTTGAAGAGATATGGATAGTTTAGTAAAAGGGGGTAAAAACTGCCATAGAAATAAATAGTCATACATAGAGACAATGCAAAAAACTAATTACATGGGAGGGAGACTCTTAAAGAGAGCTTCGTGTTGATATAAGTTTCATTGAAATTGGACCACCGAGGAGAAAGTTATAGGCCAAATATTGACAGGGGTCTAACTCTTATATTAATTGCCATCTGCCCATGCAGATTTCGCCTAAGCAAACTACTCCCTCAAGGCTCCACAATTATCAACTATCCAATACCCCTAGAATTTGACTCAAAGAGATAAAGAAGCTTGCATGGTGGCTCGGGAAATGGATGGACCATGTGTGCATAGTGAGCGGCCGAACAAGAACTACTTTAGAGACTTGAATAGAGAGAGAAAAGAACATAGGAATGGAGACTCAAGAAAAATGATAAGAAGTGACTTTCATTGCCATGAGAGTAAGACTCCACTCAAATACACTCAACATACTACAAACACAAGGGAGAGGAAGAGGTTTCATACATATAAGAGGGAGCAGAAGCTCTAAGACTACTCATAGAGAGAGAATAAACTAGAGAGAGATGGACTCGAATCTACATATGAGAATATCTACAAGAGGGAGAGAAGACTCATGGAAGAGGCTTGAGGAGACTAGAGCTTCAGTAAGATGAGGCCTAATGGTGAAAGAGATGATGAACAAGAGAGAGGAGGGCTCCTTTTATAGAGATTTTGTCACCCTCCTTCACCCATTTACAATTGCTACCTATAGATTCCTTTCCCCATCAATCACATAAGCCCATATGTCACCATCGATGTCCTTTTTGGCTACTCTTGCCATGTGTCCCATCAAAAGATGCTCAAGACTCTTAAAATATTGAGAAAGTCAAGAGTCTCCCCACATGGAGCCCATAGGGACCCTCTCTTTTTCATATGTCCACATCCTCCTTATTCCACATAGGAATTCTAGATGGATTCCTCTTGAATCCACACTCCTCCACATGCCTTCCACATGCTTGGAATGTGATCTCTCTTATATTATTGGAACACATGGACATGAGCCCACCTCTTGATATGATTCAGTCTTCCTATATTCTAAAAACCCCATAATATCCCATACACAAATAACTCTCACCCCATACCAAGGTATTTATAATTCATAGCTATGGTATTTACAATGATCCATTCCACTCATCCTCTCAATCCCATATAATATCTTAGAAAATAGAAATAAGTGAGAGCCGCTAGGCTATCACTTGATACTCAAACTCTTATCAAACATAGAGAAAAACAATATCAATGCCAAGTTAAAAATATATCAATTTTTGGCGTCACATCTTTCCCCCCCCAACAGATCCTCTCTAGTGATAGAGAGGTCTGCTAGCCCTCAAGAAGAATTTAAGGCGATACTCGTTGGTGCGTCCAAGTATCACCATGCCATCAACATCCTCAAGCTGATAGGTTCCATTGGTGAACTTCTTCTTGACTCGATATGGTCCCTCCCATCGGCCGATAAACTTTTTGTCTAGCTGCTTGTCCAGACGGCTATCAAATCTCATGACTAAATATTTGTCTACAATATCTTTCTTCTTGCATAGTTTGGTGTCGAAATGGGCCTTGCGCCTTTTTTGAGAAGATTCCAAGTTTTGTAAGGCCTGTAATCTACATTCATCCAAGGCTTCTAGCTGTACCAAGCATTGAGCATAGGCATCCTCTTGTCCTTTTCTTGCAATAGCAGTGCGAAGACTATGTATCTCCAATTCAATGGGCAAAATGGCTTCTGTTCCATACACTACTTGGAATGGTGTAAACCCAATAGCTAGCTTGTGTGTGGTTTTGTAAGCCAATAAAACTTCTGCCAAGTGCCTATCCCAATGCCTTTTCTTAGTGTCTACAAGCTTTCCCATTGAATTGCACAACAATCCATTTGTTTTCTTAGCCAAGCCATTACATTGGGGATAGTATGGCATGGTCATGCTATGATTTATCTTTAGCTTATGCACCACATCTTCAATTAGTTCATTTCTAAAAGAGGTTCCTCCATCAATGAGAATTTCCAAAGGACAACCAAAGCATGAACAAGTTTGATCAAAGAGAAATTTTGCAACTGTTCTTGTCTTGCTATTGACTGTGGCCTTGGCCTCTTCCCATGGAGTCGCATAATCTGTGGCCACCGATAAATAATGCTTTACCTGAGATGAGTGAGAGAGTGGTCCCACAAAGTCCAACCCCCACCTCTCAAATGGTCCATATGCTGGAATAGGCTTCAAGGGCCCAAGAATCAACTGTCGCCTTCCAAACTTTTGGCATACTTTACAACTTCGACACCATTCATATATATCCTTATGGAGGCTTGGCCAAAAGCTCTACCTGCATTAAGAATTCTCCTAGCTGTGCTCGATGAAGCAAAATGACCAGAGCATTCATGACATATGTCTAGGATTCTCCTAGTCTCCATGGGATGGACCACCCGACGGAGCACCTTGTCTTTTTCCAATTTATAAAGAATGTCATCAACAATAGTATAGGGACAAGCCTCCTTACCAAGCTCTGCTTCTATTGTGGAGTTAACCCTTGAGGAAACATGCCTTCTTCCACATATTGCTGAACATCTTGTAGTTCTAGCCATGCAATGTCCACCAAAGAAACCACCCCCTGGTCTTGTGCTACAATGGCTTGAGTAGCTAACTCAACTACTTATATGAACAAACTTGTAAAAATCAAACTGACTACATAGTGCCATAGCCTTTTGATTAAGCTTCTTTAAATGAGGACTTCTTGTCTTGTAATGCCCTTGCATTTGCTTTATAATAAGCTGAGAATCTCCTCTTACTTCCAATTCTTTAACCTGACTTTGAAGACAACCCTCCAAACCAAGAATCAAAGCATTATACTCAGTTGCATTGTTAGTTGTGATACCTAGAAGCTCTTTTCCTCTTGCCCACACCTCTTGACCTTCAGAATTCATCAAGACTATCCCCCCGGCTCCTTGTTGGCATGAAGGACTAAAAGCCCCATCAAAATACAAAACAAGAGCTGTTGGTGGTGTATCCCTTTCATCTTTAATGTGTTCCTTACGTTTTTTTTCTTCTCCTAGATTCTCTTGTTCTGTGAGCAAATGTCATAGTGGACCTGGTGGTATTTTCACTAGAAAAAGAGAAAGAGAACTGATGGTCCCCAACAAATAACCGGTTGAAGAGATATAGACTATCATATATAAACAGTCATATATAGAGACTCATAACTTCTTGTCTTGGATCCAATGCAAAATAATAATTACATGGGAGGGAGACACTTAAAGATAGCTTTGCAATGATATAAGTTTCATTGAAATCGGACCACCGAGGAGAAAGTTATAGGCCAAATACTGACACGGGTTCTAACTGCTATATTAACTACCATCTGCCCATGCAGATTTCGCCTAAGCAAACTACTCCCTCAAGCCTCCACAATTATCAATGATCCAATACCCCTAGAATTTACCTAAAATAGAAGAAGAAGCTTGCATGGTGGCTAGGGAAACATATGGACCATGTGTGCACAGTGAGCGACCAAACAAGAACTACTTTAGAGACTTGAATAGAGAGAGAAGAACATAGGAATGGAGACTCAAGGAAAATGATAAGAAGTGACTTTCATTGCCATGAGAGTAAGGCTCCACTAAAATACACTCAATATACTACAAATACAAGGAAGAAGAAGAGGTTTCATACATACAAGAGGGAGCGGAAGCTCCAACACTACTCATAGAGAGAGAATAAATTAGAGAGAGATGAACTCAAGAGTCTACATAAGAGAATATCTACAAGAGGGAGAGAAGGCTCATGGAAGAGGCTTGAGGAGACTAGAGCTTCAGCAACATGAGGCCTAATGGTGGAAGAGATGATGAACAAGGGAGAGGAGGGCTCCTTTTATAGAGATTTTGTCACCCTCCTTCACCCATTTACAATTGCTGCTTGTAGATTCCTTTCCCCATCAAGCACATAAGCCCGTATGTCACCATCCATGTCCTTTTTGGCTACTCTTGCCATGTTTCCCATCAAAAGATGCTCAAAACTCTTAAAATATTGAGAAAGTCAAGGGTCTCCCCACATGGAGCCCATAGGGATCCTCTCTTTTCCATATGTCCACATCCTCCTTATTCCACATAGGAATTCTAGAAGAATTTTTCTTGACTCCACACTCCTCCACATGCCTTCCACACGCTTGGCATGTGGCCTCTCTTATATTATTGGAACACATGGACATGAGCCCAGCTCTTTATATGACTTACTCTTCCTATTTTCTAAAAACCCCATAATATCCCATACACAAATAACTCTCACCCCATACCAAGGTATTTATCATTCATACACATGGTATTTACAATGATCCATTCCACTCATCCTCTCAATCCCATACAATATCTTAGAAAATAGAGATAAGTGAGAGCCGCTAGGCTATCACTTGATACTCAAACTCTTATCAAACATAGAGAAAAACAATACCAATTATACCAAATAAAAAATATCAATTTTTGGCATCACAATACTAACCAACCCTCGGCCATGCTACCTTCGGGCCTTGCATTTTGCCTCACGAGACCCTTCAAAGTCTTCATGAAGAGCTCGAGGAAGAACAACTGACGTGCATGTATAGTGCTGCATATAGCAATATCATCCTGGGGGGGTCACTCATCATATGTAACCCTATCACGTGAGCTCAATAGAAGGTTATTTTTAATTCCTAAATTATACAAAAGTGCACTTACATATGGGAGTATTTAAAGTAAGTTTCAAAAAAAATTACAGATCTGTAAAGAAAAAGGGTACATTTTATTAAGAAAAAATTTATAGATAAGGGATTTTATAAATATGCCTTGAATGCATGTGATATAGAGGGCTTATACATAGTGACCTCCCCAAGATCTTATCCACCAAATACACTATGAGATGTAGTTGGCTTGTGAGAATAGAACATGGAAAGGTCTCCTCCACTAAACAAACCACCTCCACTGACATAACTCGAGCATCCTCAAGCGTGGTGGCATCTATTTCCTTTGAGCTCACATACCTTGAAAGAAAAAAATACACCATATTAGCAATATGAAGACCTTGCATCATGCATTGATACGCTTCACATTTTGTATAGTGTGCAGTACTTCACAAGCTCTCCCATCTTGTAAATACAATCCTTCACATCCTTCGATGCACTATGAGAAATGCTAGTAGCTGAGTATGAACTGAAAACATGAGTGATGGTTGATTATTTGCTTCTACACTCAAAAATTTGGAAGGAAAAAGAGATTATGCCAAGTCATACTAACTTGGAGCATCTTGTGCCAATCATGAGATTTCAAGCCGTATAATTGCTCTACACCTCTTTTCTTGCTCTTTGTGAAGGCCCCCTTCAAACACCTCATGCATCTAGTGGGAGTACAAATTGTAGTGATAGTCCGCTTCACCATCACCATCTCTTTCTTTGATAACATCCATGGTGCATGGGATAAAAAGACATGCCGATTTGGCCTCTCTTGTGGCCAAGCTTCATGCATCCTCCTTGTGGTCTGTAGATCCTCCCTTACGCTCAAGGAATCTTGTGTCCCATTCAAATGTTCCCAAATGGTAGATGCCACATTCTTGAAGATATACATGGGATCAAGTGGTGATTGATGGGACCAATATGGTAGCTGATAAAAGATGGAGTATCTAAAAAAAATATGGTGTTACTTGAAATCTTTATTTCCATTCAATATAGCACACAATAGAACTTTATGAACCCTTATTGGCTCATGCCACGTGGAGGAGGAGTCATGCAAAGGTCCCAAATTTTCTTCCAATCTCCTACAGTGTTGACTATGGGGGGACTTCATTCTAAGGGGAACTGTAGTGTTGATTGTGTGGGGGGAATTCATTCCAAGGGATGACCTATCTCAAATGATCAGGTGGGAGAAATCGATGGTGATTCTCATGGATGACGTTATTCAAGTCCTCTCACCATGTAGCAGCTAATGAAGGACCACAAACAGCACATGCATGTTTACCCGATGTATAGAGACCTAAACAATAGATGCAATTATGTAAGCAGGGCAAGCTACCAATGCCATATAGATTTCCTACTCATAATTAAAAGCTCAATGCTTACCTGGACACTTTTCATAGCATGGGAAGTCATGCATCGTCCACATCAAAACTACCTTGCATGTGAAGTCTTGTGATGAGGGAATTCATGCACCTCCATACCTCTCCAAAGTATCTCGAGCTTGTCAATCAAAGGCTTGAAATAAACATCCACATTCAACACTTATTTCATTAATTTTGGACTCATATGTCTACTTTTGGACTATTCCTTAAAATCCTTCCCAAATGAAAAGTTTACTTTATGAAAATGTCATTCGAGAATCAAAAGTTTACTTTTTGGCACTATCGTTTCCACATAATACATTTCAAAATATCTCTCTACAATGTTGTACTAATAATGCAAAAACTACTATTAAATCCTAAATTTGTATTTCTTGTTTATAAGAATCGTATTCTTAAGTAAAAAATCCGAGTTATTAGTTTAAATCCATGAAAAACCATGCTATTGAGGATTCACAACATTTTAAAAATGTATACATAAGAGACCTGCAAGACTCTTTTTACATTCAATGCAAAAAACTATAACACTCTTGAATATTCAAGAAATTAAAAGATTTATATGGACATGAGACATGATGGAAGCCTCTTTTGTACTCCAAAAAATAGCAATAGCTATGCTTGCAATTTTACATTATCATATCATAAGTTTTACAACAAATATTGCTCTGGATTGAGTCTTTGTACAAAGGATCTCTTGTGGCCTTTTCAATAATTTAATTTTTCCTTTATAGTGAGTTTAGTACAAATGGGCAATCCAAACATTTGCTTGTTTGAATGTCCTTTTCTATCATCACAGAAATGAGCGATACAAACATTTGCTTGTTTAGAATGTCCTTTCTGTCATCACTTGTTGCTTGGGTGCCATCTTGATTCACTCTCATCTAACTACCACCACCACCTTCACTCTTTCTCGATATTTGAATGGTGTTATCATGGGCATTCTTCATTTGCACAATCTCCTTCTACTTCCTCCTAGGCGAGCATCTTTATGAACTCTATAATGTGTGAAATAATTGGTTGCGGTAATTTTATTTTGTCTTCTACATCATACCCCATGTGCTTCTTTGTTTTCTTTGCCCTTGATTTCCAGGATACTATGACTGTCTCTGTGGAAAGTCTTGAAATTGCATCATGGTTTGGGACCCATTCCTTTTTGAGACAACTACTATACAATGTACTGTTATCTTGGTTCTCCTTCCTACCCCTTGGCTCATACCATACCGCTATAAATGTTGTAGCTCTCCCCCGGTCATCCATGCTCACATCAACTACTTTCGCAACCCAAAAATTCACGTTCTCATGTTCATCATCCGATGGTCAAACTGCAACAAAACAATGGACGTTTATGTCTATTTGTGGCATAAACTCTCTCTTCTTCGGTTCACAATATGGATGTGGGAGCAGCAATTCAAACTCATTTTCAAAGAGACCACATGCTGGACGCAAGTCATTGCCAACATTTGGCCAAAATAAAGGCCGTTCTGCCTTCATATCATCTTCTCACATTTTTGCAAGGTCCTTTATCAATTGGTAGGTCTTGCTAATTAGAACAATAGTGTGTTCCTTCCAAGAGGGCTTCTAATCAGGAAATCTCCGAAGCATTTTCTCTTTGCATGTAATAAAAGCTTTTAAGCCTTCTATTTCACCTTTGGATTTCTCGCCAAATTCTTTTATAGGAGCCCATGTTGGATGCATTTCTTTGCTCGGGATTGAATTTAAGAGAGAGTAAGGCTCTTCATGTTCCCATTTTGTATCAAGAGAATAGTGTTGCCATTGCAAGACTGGTTTTTCATCCTCTTTAAGAAAAAGCGAAAATAGTGTGGAGCGCTATGACCTATCAGGGCATCACCACCTTTTTGTATGAAAGGTAGAATAAAGCTCTTCCAATCATACATCCTCTCAACCATTGATCATATTGTTCCTTGCTTATGGCCACCAACTTGCCTCCCACATTTTCTTATCAAATCATCGATTGTCTCCATGTCCTTGTGTTTTAGTTCTCTTGAAACCATGCTAAATACCTGATCGATATCCTCATGTGTGTGCCCAACCAACAAAAACCCAACTTCAATCTCATTGAAGATTCTATGAGCAATTAGCGTTGAGCAGAATGCAAAGAAGAGTACACTCTCATTCTCTCATCTACAATTGTCTGCTTGTACTCTCAAAGTTGTTGGTAGGCGACCTTTTTCTACATGTACATTGTGAATTGCCTTCATAACGGATGTTACAACTTGATTGCTATCATGTAGATGCAAGGAATCAATCCATATGTCAGCAAAAAACTTAAATCTGTGCACTAACACTCCACATAGATGTGTCTTTAAAAAGTATTTTCCTTGTAGCTTAGGTGGAGTGTTAATGAATCAAGGTAAGGTTGTTGTATTTTGATCCATACCATTTACAATAATGCACATGTACTCATTTGGGTGAGAAATAGCTTGCTGCTTCCAAAATACATATTTTATTCTAGAATGTCGAACAAGTCCATGATGAAATTCTCTCTTTTTTTTGTAAGCTTCTTTTTTTTTTGGAGATGTTGCACTCTCAAGTGCTTGCTTTAGATCATCACAGTCGTTGCACTTTCACATTTTCTGCCTCTTTGGGATTTTAACATGTCCAAAGATTTTTTTCCAAAGAGTATACAAAGTATGAAAAGATGCCAGTGCATGCCCTCTTTGCCTCTGTGTTTCTCCAATAGAGTTAAATACTTCTCTTTTAGTCAAACCTATCGAAAGATGCATTTCTGATAGATGGGGTTGCGGTAAAGCATTTTCATAAATGTAATCTTTCAAAATTGTTGTTGTCGCAACCATTGAGGCTCTTGTTTTGGGCCTTCCTATGTTTCCATGAATGTTAAATTTAACTCCATACTTTGCTTTATTAGCCAAATTCGAATATGTGCCATGTGATAATCCTATAATAATGCGATATGCAATATTGCAAACACTTTTTCCATTTATAAGAGGCCTTATCTGTTGTCCTAAACTTTGCCTTCTCTTATCATTTACAAGAAAACAAGACAGTCTCGTGAGCAGGTGTTCATTTCTTCTGCTCCGTTTCCTTTGCCAGACATGTTCTCTACAACCCTTGATGTCATGTAAGTTAATGGATCACATACATCTATGCTTATAGCATGTAGATCGCATTGCTTTTAGCATAACATCTTCATTCATTACTCTTATTCTCTTTGGTTTCTTTTCTGGATCTACTTGGACTCGTTGTCGTTTCATGCATCTGTATGTCTGTTTTGGGACCTTCTGTACATTCTTATTTGGATTTGTGTAGTTCTCCTTGTAAGATTTATTTGTCATGTTGTTTTCATGAGATGTTGCATCCTTGATCTTATCACTCTGACAATCAAATACTCAATAGTCCTTTGTTGATGTCATCCTTGCTTTTGATACATTCGTCAAACCATTTGTAACATTAACTGTTTCACAATCAAAGTCAAATACCAAATAGTCCTTTGTTGATCTCATCCCTACTTTTGATACGATCGTAGAACCACTTATCACAATGGCATTAGAGTATCTAGAATGATCTTCAAACTCATCTATTCCTGAGAGAACATCACTCATTAATGCACTTTCTATGGATTTCATAACTCCATAGTTGGTGGTGATAGAGTGTCCAGAATGATCTTCAAACTCATCTATCCTGAGAGAGCATCACTCATTGATGCACTTTCTATAGATTTCATAACTCCATAGTCTTGAAACTCCTCTACTCCAGATAGAACATCACTCATTATACTATCGTGCATGATTTTCATAATCCCATAGCTACTTGGTTTGACTCCAAGAACTTTATTAGTATCCATGAAGCCATCCATGCTTGAAAAGATATCACTTTTGACATCTTTGCCCAAGTTCTCAATGTGCATGAACTCATCCACCACAGATAAGGCATCACTTGTGAAATCTTCTTCTTTCTCGGTACCAATGAACTCATCGACTTTTGATAAGACGTTAGTACTATAGTTGAGTGCACTGGAATCATCCATCTCTGAAGGAATAGAGCTTGGTACATTGGCATATTCTTTCAGTTCTTTGATGTTGTAGTATACATTATGTTTATTATTAAAAACCACATGTCGAGTCTTTCCAATCTTTAAAAATTGCATGCTCCATCTCAAATCCTTACCTACCTCATAGTAGGGACCATCCAATGAGATTGAGTTATCATCCATACCATCATCAGTAACTTTTTGAATTCTCATCTGTGCAAATGTCCAGTGTTCCACTTATTCAAATCCCAAGACTTACCTTCTCCTACATTCTTATTTGCAAATCATAACATTTGTAAAATATCACCCACTCTAAAATCCAAAGATATGTACTTTGTATTCCTGATGACATGTGTTGGATAAGTCTCATATCTGTCCCATGCAATAAATGCTTGGAAGGATTATAGGGCATAAAATCTCCAAGGATTTCCATATCCCCACACTTATGCTTTAGCTCAACATGTGCACTAAGAATCCTTGATACGATAACTGCCACCTTATCTTCACCAAGTCTTCTAAAGTGACAAATAGAATTTGGATTACTTTCATGGATTGTAACAAATGCAACTACTTCTCTTTTGCAACATAGAATCACCTCCATCCCCAGAATAAATTTTATAGCCATCTCCTTTGTGAGTTTCCTTTGCAAACAAGCTTTAACAACCATTATAAAGAACATTAGTCCCTTCTCAATAATCTACTTTATTAATTATTTAAAAAACTAGATCTTGTTTTAAAAATTAATCAAACCCTAAACCCTAAACCCTAAATCCTAACCCCCAATCCCCAAACCATAAACCCTAATTCAGACCCTTAAAACCATAAACCCTAATTCCTAAACCCTAAACCCTAAATCTTAAACCCTAACCCCTAATTTCTAAACCCTAAATTCTATACCTTAATTCCTAAACCCTAACCCTTAAACCCTCAGCCCTAAATCCTAAACCCTTAGATCCTAATTCGTAAACCCTAACCCCTAATCCCTAATCCCAAAATCTTAATCCTAAAACCCTAATTCCTAAACCCTAACCCTTAAAGCCTAAATCCTAATACCTAAACCTAAATCCTAATCTGTAAACCCTAACCCCTAACCCCTAATCTCAAAACCCTAAACCAAAACCCTAACCCCTAATTCCTAAACCCTCAATCCTAATCCTAGACCTCTAACCCCTAACCCCTAAACCCTAAACCCTAAATCCTAAACCCTAAACCCTAACCTCAAAACCCTAAACCTAAACCCTAACCCCTAATTTCTAATCCTAGACCTTCAACCCCTAAACCTTAAACCCTAAACCCTAAATCCTACACTGTAAACCCTAACCTATAAACCCTAATTTCCAAACCCTAATCCTTAATCCCTGATCCCTAAACCCTAATCCCTAAACAGTAAATGTTAATCTTGACTCTCTAAACCCTCAACCCTAACAAATAAAAACTAATCCCTAATCTCTAAACCCTAAACCCTAACTCCCAAACCCTAAACCCTAAACCCTAACCCCCAAACCCTAAATCCTAAACCCTATACCCCAAACTCTAAACCCAAACCACCAAATCCTAAACCCTAACCCACAAACCCTGAACCCTAAACCCTAACCCCCAAACCCTAAACCCTAAACCCTACCCCCAAACCCTAAATCCAAACCACTAAACCCTAAACCCTAACTCACTAACCCTAAACCCTAACCCCCAAACCCTAAACCCTAAACCTTAAATCCTATGAGTGTTTTCAGTAATATCATTTATTTAAGTAATAGTTTTAATTAGGATTGATAAGTAGGAGTGGAATTGATAGTAGGAATGTGGGAATGGGAGTGGGAGTTGGGAGGGTGGTAGTGGGAGAAAGGGAGAGTGGCAATGTGGAAGTGGGAGTGGGAGTAGGAGAGGGGAGGTGGGCCTGGGAGCTGGAGAGGGAGTGGGATTGTGGGAGGTGGGGATGGGGGTGGGAGTGGGAATGGGGGAGGTGGGGGTGGGGGTGGGAGTGGGAGAGGGAGTGGGAATGGGGGAGGTTGGGGTGGCGTGAGGGTGGGAGGATGGGAGTGGGAGTGGGAGGGGTGGGGTGGGAGGATGGGCGTGGGAGAGGGAGTGGGAATGGGGGAGGTGGGGGTGGGAGGATGGGAGTGGGAGGGGTGGGGTGGGAGGATGGGGGTGGGAGTGGGAGTGGGAATGGGGGAGGTGGGGGTGGGAGAATGGGAGTGGGAGTGGGAATGGGGGGGGAGGGGTGGGGGTGGGAGGATGGGAGTGGGAGTGGGAGGATGGGAGTGGGAGTGAGAGGTGGAGGTGGGAGGATGGGAGTGGGTGGGAGAGGGAGAGAAGATAATGTGATGGAGAGGCCAATGGGAGAGGAGATAATGATATAGAAGGACCAATGAGAGAGAAGCACTTAAAACCCTAGTTTTTCTTATATATACTCTCCTCCTCTCATTGTTTCTCTCATTTCAACAAGGAAGAGCAAGAGAAGCAAAAAGACGAGCAAGAGAAAAAGCAAGCATAAGCATAGATCTCAACTTTCTTCCAGGTACTTTTTTTTACATTTGTATTCTTTGAAATTTTATTATAGAGAGAGAAAAAGTGAAGGAGAGACTTTTAGAGAGAGATTATAAGAGAGAGAATCTTGCTGCCTCGGCAGCAAAAGAGAGAGAGAGGGAGAGAGAGCAGAGACTTTTAGAGAGACTGAGAAAGAGAGAGGAGAGATGTTTAGAGAGAGAGGGTGAGAGGTAAAAGAGAGAGAAAGAGAGAGAGAGGGGAGGGCCGCACGAGAGGAGAGAGAGAGAGGGGGATCGCGATAGAGGAGAGAGAGAGAGGGAGGAAGAGAGTCACGAGAGAGAGAGACGAGAGGGAGAGAGAGGGGAGAGAGAGAAATGACTACGCGAGAGGAGAGAGAGGTGAGAGAGAGATAGAGAAAGAGAGAGAGGGCTGCGGGAGAGGCGAGAGACGAGAGGGAGAGAGAGAAAAGAGAGAGAAAGGGAGAGAGGGAAAGGAGAGAGAGCGCGAGAGGGGAAAAGGGAGACGAGAGAGAGAAAGGCGAGACGAGACGGAGAGAGAGAGAGGTGCAGTGTGAAGGAGAGAGAGAGAGAGAGGCGCCAAAGAGAGAGAGAGAGAGAGAGAGAGAGGAGAGAGCAAGAGAGAGAGAGAGAGGAGAGAAAAGAGACAGAGAGGAGAGTGGGAGAGAGAGAGAGAGGAGAGAAAGAGAAGTGAGAGAGAGAGAGAGAAAGGAGAGAGTGGGAGAGGTGCACTGCCACGCCACGGTAGCGAGAGAGAGAGAGAGAGGAGAGAGTGAGAGAGAGAGAGAGTAGAGAGAGGAGAGAAAGAGAGAGGGGCGCGAGGGGCACGAGAGATATATATATATAGAGAGAGAGAGGCGAGAGAGAGAGAGAGTGTGTGTGTGTGTGTGGGAGAGGTGCGCTGTCGCGGCAGCGCATGCGAGAGAGAGAGAGAGGAGAGAGTGGGGGGGAAAGAGAGAGAGCAAAGAGAGGAGAGAAAGAGAGGGGCGCGAGAGAGGGAGAGAGAGAGACAGAGAGAGGAGAGAAAGAGAAGCACGAGAGAGAGAGAGAGAGAGAAAGGAGAGAGTGGGAGAGGCACACTGCCGCAGTAGCACGAGAGAGAGAGAGAGGAGAGAGTGAGAGAGAGAGAGAGAGCAGAGAGAGGAGAGAAAGAGAGGAGGGCACGAGGGGCGCGAGAGATAGAGAGAGAGAGGAGAGAGAGAGAGTGTGTGTGTGTGTGGGAGAGGCACGCTGTCACAACAGCGCGCAAGAGAAAGGAGAGAGTGGGGGGGGAGAGAGAGAGAGAGAGAGCAAAGAGAGGAGAGAGAGAGGGGCACGAGAGAGGGAGAGAGAGAGAGAGAGAGAGAGAGAGAGAGAGAGAGAGAGAGAGAGAGTGGGGGGAGAGAGAGATAGAGAGCAGAGAGAAAGAGAGGGGCGAGAGAGAGAGAGAGAGAGAGAGAGGAGAGAGTGGGAGAGAGAGAGAGAGAGAAGAGAAAGAGAGGCGAGAGAGAGAGAAAGAGAAAGGAGAGTGTGGGAGAGGGGCGCTTCCACGGCAGCACGAGAGAGAGAGAGAGAAAGGAGAGAGTGAGAGAGAGAGCGAGAAGAGAGAGGAGAGAAAGAGAGAGGGGTGTGAGAGAGAGCGAGAGAGAGAGAGAGAGAGAGAGATAGAGAGAGAGTGGGAGAGAGA